>NC_077228.1:529695273-529817724 GCF_027887165.1 Monodelphis domestica
CGCCTGGTTGGGGAGAGCATGGCGGCTTGGTTCCCTGACGGGATTCACACAGACAGCAGCACCTATCGGATAGTGCCCGGGGGCTACGCTGTGGTTGGTGAGACTCCCGCCACAGGCCTCCTGGCCTCTGCTGCCACCTGCTGGCAGACCTCTCTAGGGGCCCAAACAACCAACTCGTCTGAATTGAACACCCACATTGTGAAAGGAAATGCACCGAAGGAAGGAAAGAAGGAAGGAAGAAAAGGAGGAAGGGAGGGAGGAAGAGAGGGAAGGAGGAAGAAATCAAGGAAGGAAAGAAGGAAGGAAGGAAGGAAGGAAGGAAGGAAGGAAGGAAGGAAGGAAGGAAGGAAGGAAGGAAGGAAGGAAGGAAGGAAGGAAGGAAGGAAGGAAGGAAGGAAGGAAGGAGGAAGGGAGGAGGAAGGAGGGAAGGAGGAAGAAATCAAGGAAGGAAAGAAGGAAGGAAGGAAAGGAAGGAGGGAAAGGAGGAAGGGCGGGATGGAAGGAAAAGGGGCAGCTGGATGGCTCAGTGAATATATTCAAGCCTAGAGAGGGGAGGTCCTGGGTCCAATCTGGTCTCAGACACTTCCTAGCTGGTTGACCCTGGGCAAGTCCCTTAACCCCCATTTCCCAGCCCTTACTCTCTTCTGCCTTGGAGCCCCCCCACAGTATTGATTCTAAGATGGAAGGGGGAAGGAGTCTTTGAAAAAGAAAAAGAAGGAAGAGAGGGAGGAAGGGAGGTGGGCAAGGCAGGATCTTTCCTTTCGGGGACCTCCCATTCTGTTGGGTGCTGGGTGGGAGGGTGGCCTCTGCCCCAGGAAGCCCGGATGCTCTCCCCTAGGTGCCGCAGCGTTGGCGGGGGCCGTGACCCACACCGTCTCCACAGCGGTGATCGTGTTTGAGCTGACTGGCCAGATCGCACACATCCTGCCCGTCATGATCGCCGTCATCCTGGCCAACGCGGTGGCCCAGAGCCTGCAGCCTTCCCTCTATGACAGCATCATCCGCATCAAGAAGCTGCCCTACCTGCCTGAGCTGGGCTGGGGCCGGCACCAGTATGGGAGGGGCCCCGGGGGCCGAGTCTGGGGGGCGGGAGGTGGGAGGGCCCAGGCTGGCCTCGGCCTCTCTCAGTGTCCCCCGCCAGCTTTGGGCCCCAGAATCCTGGTCTGTCCCCAGGACTGCCCCCCCCCAGCCTTGGAAGCTGCTTCATGAGCAAGTCTGTCCTTGTTTCCTGGGGCTGAGGCTGGGGCTGTCCTCTCTGGGGGGTCCCCACTGGACAGGGAGCTCCCCTCAGCTCACTCCTAACTGGGATCTTCTCTCTGTGGCCCCTCTTAGCCTTCCCAGTCTAGTCACCTCCCAGCACCCCGCAGTGTCCAGTGGGCTGTGAACCCCCCTCTGGCCAATGCTCCAGGCGTTTGTGTACAAAGCCCGGAAGATTGGGAGACTGACCCCCCAGGGCCTCAGTTTCCCTTCTGTGAAACAGTGGGTCCAGAAGCCCCCTCCCCAGGTCCTGGTAGCTCTGAGCTCTGGCCGACAGCTCTGGCACCCCTCAGTCCAAGGAGGCTCCTCCGGGAGTTCCCTTCACCAGTGAAATCACAAGCCTGGGCCAGATGCTGGGGACACAAAGACCCAAAGTGGGCCGTGCCATCCTCGGGAGCTTTCCCGCAGGTTCCTGGTGCCCACTCCAGCCTTGCTGAGGCTGTGTGCTCTGAAAAGAGCCCCAGCTCAGGAGGGAGAGGCCCAGGGTTCGAATCCCACCTCTATGACCTTGGACGAGCCCCTTCTCACCAGGGGCCTCAGTTTTCTCATCTGTGAAGTGGGGGCAGGAGGGGGAGTTGGTCGGCAAGGTACCACGCTGCGCTCCCGGGGCTCCCTGCATCCGCCTCTCCCAAGCTCCCCTTTGTCTTTCCCAGGCAGTACCGAGTCCGGGTGGAGGACATCATGGTGCGGGACGTGCCCCACATTGCCCTGAACAGCACCTTCAGGGACCTGCGGATGGCCTTACACCGGACCAAGGGCCGGACGCTGGCCCTCGTGGAGTCCACAGGTACAAGGAAGGCGAGGCTGGGGGCAGGCCGGGGCGAGAGGTGAGCCTAGGTAAGAAGAGAAATAGAGCGCCTAAACAGAGTCCAAATCCAGCCTCAGACATTCCCCAGCCGTGTGGCCCTGGCCAAGTCCCTTGACCCTCCCGGTCTGCCAGGGGAGCTGGAGAAGAAGCTGCAAAGGGGCTCCAGGGCTCCTGCCAGCAGCGCCTCCCACGGGCTGAAATGAGTGGCTGCCCGAGTGCCCCCACCCAGCCTCCACCCTCCCGAGGCAGAAGAGCGGTCAGGGCTGGGCCGGGGTGAAGGGACTCGCCCAGGGTCACCCAGCTCGGAGCGGCTGAGGCTGGATCCGAACCCAGGACGGCGGCCGCCTTTAGGTTTGGACAGGTTTAGGCTGGCCCGGCCCGCCTAGTTCATCCTGCTGGAGCCTCCGCCTCGTGACCCCTGCGGGCTGGGCGGCCCCCTCTGGAGCTCCGTCTTCTCTTCTGCAGACTGGGGGCCCCCTCGGGCGCCCCGCTTTCCTCTCGGGGCCCCCCTCATCGGCCTTCCTCCCTCCAGAATCCATGATCCTGCTGGGCTCCATGGAGCGCTCCCAAGTGGTGGCCCTGCTCAGCGCCCAGCTCAGCCCTGCCCGGCGCAGGCAGCACCAGCGGGACCAGCGGGCCGCCCAGGGCTCTGCGCCTCCGGACCAGAAGGCCTCCCCCGGCCCGGAGACCAGCGTGCGCTTCCAGGTGAGCGGCTGAGCCCGAGTCCCGGCCCCACCCGGAGAGCCTCTGCAGCCCCCCCAGTCTGTAAGTGACCCCCGGGACGAGGACGGCCCGTCGCTGGAGGCAGAGGCTCAGTCAGGCCAAGACGGCCTCGGGGGAAGGACTCTTCCCTTCCAGGAGGCACCTCTCCATCCAAGGACAGGGTCCGGGATGTCGGGCCCCATAATCACTTGGGCCCAGCCTCAGTTTCCCCAAATGTAAAACGAGGGGGCTGGGTTCCTCGGCCTCTGCGGCCCTCCCTGGCTCTAGATTGAGACGCCCGTGATCCTACACAGGTGAGCACTGAAGAGTCGGGCCTCTCTCCCCCTCGGGGGGAGCCACGCAAGCCCCTGAAGCCAGCCCTGAAACGGGGGCCCAGCAGCGCCAGCAGCCCCGGGGCCGAAAGCTCTCCCGGTGAGTCTCGGTGGCTCCTGCGCGCCTCCTCCGCCCGGGACCCTCTGCGGCGGCTCCGGTGGGCATCCAGAGCCCGGAGAGAGGACGGGCAGCCACATTGGGCTGGAGACGGAGAGCTGGGCATGAGGGGGGGCAAAGGGCGTCCTGCTGGGCCCGGAGCCTCGGAGTCACCACGGCCATGTTCACACCGCAGGGGCCCAAGAGTCGGCTGGCATCGCCCTCAGGAGCCTCTTCTGCGCCAGTCCCCCGGCAGAGGGGAGCTCGGAGGTACCCCGGAGCCCTCCCCTCCCCCCCAGGCCCCTCCATTTCTGTCTCACCCCGAGCCCCCTCCCCATCCCGTAACACTCTTCTCTCTGGTTTGGCTCTAACCAAGTTGGAAAAGTCGGAACCGTGTGAAAAGCGCAAGCTGAAGAGGGTCCGCATCTCTGTGGCGGTAAGTGCCAGCCTGCTGCTGCCACTGCCGCCTCCTCCTCATCCTCCTTCGTCCTGCTCCTCCTCCTCCTCCCCCTCCTCCTCCTCCTCACCCTCCTCCTCCTCCCCCTTCTCCTTCCTCCTCATCCCCCTTCTCCTTTTCCTCCTCCTCTTCCTATTCTCCTCTTCCTCCTCCTCCTCCCTCTCCACCTCTTCCTTCCTCCTCCTCCCTCTCCTCCTCTTTATCCTCCTCTTCCTCCTCCTTCTCTTCCTCCTCTTCCCCTTCTCCTCCTCCTCCTCCTCATCCCCTTCTCCTCCTTTTCCTCCTCCTCTTCCTCCTCCTCCCTCCTTATCCCCCTTCTCTTCCTTTTCCTCCTCCTCTTCTCCTCCTCTTCCTCCTCCTCCTCCCCACCCTCCTCCACCTCTTCCTTCCTCCTCCTCCCTCTCCTCCTCCTCTTTATCCTCCTCTTCCTCCTCCTTCTCTTCCTCCTCCCCCTCCTTCTCCTCCCTCCTCATCCCCCTTCTCCTTCCTCCTCATTCCCCTTCTCCTTTTCCTCCTCCTCTTCCTATTCTCCTCTTCCTCCTCCTCCTCCCTCTCCACCTCTTCCTTCCTCCTCCTCCCTCTCCTCCTCTTTATCCTCCTCTTCCTCCTCCTTCTCTCCTCCTCTTCCCCTTCTCCTCCTCCTCCTCATCCCCTTCTCCTCCTTTTCCTCCTCCTCTTCTCCTCCTCCTCCTTTTCTTCCTCTTCCTCCTCCTCCCTCCTCTTCCTCCTCCTCCTCCCTCCTCCTCCCTTCCTCCTCCTCCCCCTCCTCCTCCTCCCTCCTCATCCCCCTTCTCCTTCCTCCTCATCCCCCTTCTCCTTTTCCTCCTCCTCTTCCTATTCTCCTCTTCCTCCTCCTCCTCCCTCTCCACCTCTTCCTTCCTCCTCCTCTTTATCCTCCTCTTCCTCCTCCTTCTCTTCCTCCTCTTCCCCTTCTCCTCCTCCTCCTCCTCATCCCCTTCTCCTCCTCTTCCTCTTCCTCTTCTCCTCCTCCTCCTTTTCTTCCTCTTCCTCCTCCTCCCTCCTCTTCCTCCTCCTCCTCCTCCCTTTCCTCCTCCTCCCCCTCCTTCTCCTCCCTCCTCATCCCTCTTCTCCTTCCTCCTCATCCCCCTTCTCCTTTTCCTCCTCCTCTTCCTATTCTCCTCTTCCTCCTCCTCCTCCCTCTCCACCTCTTCCTTCCTCCTCCTCCCTCTCCTCTTCTTTATCCTCCTCTTCCTCCTCCTTCTCTTCCTCCTCCCCCTCCTTCTCCTCCCTCCTCATCCCCCTTCTCCTTCCTCCTCATCCCCCTTCTCCTTTTCCTCCTCCTCTTCCTATTCTCCTCTTCCTCCTCCTCCTCCCTCTCCACCTCTTCCTTCCTCTTCCTCTTTATCCTCCTCTTCCTCCTCTTTCTCTTCCTCCTCTTCCCCTTCTCCTCCTCCTCCTCCTCCTCATCCCCTTCTCCTCCTTTTCCTCCTCCTCTTCTCCTCCTCCTCCTTTTCTTCCTTTTCCTCCTCCTCCCTCCTCTTCCTCCTCCTCCTCCTCCCTCCTCCTCCCTTTCCTCCTCCTCCCCCTCCTTCTCCTCCCTCCTCATCCCTCTTCTCCTTCCTCCTCATCCCCCTTCTCCTTTTCCTCCTCCTCTTCCTATTCTCCTCTTCCTCCTCCTCCTCCCTCTCCACCTCTTCCTTCCTCCTCCTCCCTCTCCTCCTCTTTATCCTCCTCTTCCTCCTCCTTCTCTTCCTCCTCCCCTCCTTCTCCTCCCTCCTCATCCCCCTTCTCCTTCCTCCTCATCCCCTTCTCCTTTTCCTCCTCCTCTTCCTATTCTCCTCTTCCTCCTCCTCCTCCCTCTCCTCCTCTTTATCCTCCTCTTCCTCCTCCTTCTCTTCCCCTTCTCCTCCTCCTCCTCCTCCCTCCTCCTCCCTTTCCTCCTTCTCCCCCTCCTTCTCCTCCCTCCTCATCCCTCTTCTCCTTCCTCCTCCTCCCTCTCCTCCTCTTCCTTCCTTCCTCTTTATCCTTCTCTTCCTCCTCCTCCTACTCCTCCCTCCTCCTCCTCCTCATCCCCCTTCTCCTTTTCCTCCTCCTCTTCCTCTTCTCCTCCTCCTCCTCCTCCCTCCTCCTCCCTTTCCTCCTCCTCCCTCCTCCTCCTCCCCTTCTCCTTTTCCTCCTCCTCTTCCTCTTCTCTTCCTCCTCCTCCTCCTCCTCCTCCTCCTCTTCAGGGCCCAGGCTAGGGGTGGGCAGAGGGCCTGGGCCAGGGGCCTTTCCCCAAGCAGTGCAGCACCCACTTTGGGCTGTCCGGGGCCCCCCGGTCCAGAGCCCTCAGTGGGGTACCCGAGTGTCTGCCCTCTCCTTCTCCTGTGGACTCTTGGCAGGCCAGCGGAGCTTAAGTGAGCTGCCCAGGGTCGCCCCACCCAGCTAGGTCTTCCTCCCTGGGCCTCTGGCCCGCTGCTTCCTTGGGGACCAACATGACCCTCATCTTTTCTCCTCTTCCAGAGCGACTCAGACCTGGACATCGAGATGACGGCTGCCGAGGTGAGCTCCTCCTAGGTGGCCTTTGGTGGCGGGGGAGGGCGTTGTGGAGGGTCGGGTGGGGGGCTCAGGGGGGGCCGAGAGCTCCTGGCAGCCCCCACTCCCTCTCCCCCAGATTCTGGAGTGGGAGGAGCAGCAGCTGGAAGAGCCTGTGAACTTTAGTGACTGCAAGATCGACCCTGCCCCCTTCCAGCTGGTGGAGAGGACGTCTCTGCACAAGGTAGGCTTGTGGGCGCAGAAGCAAGGGACTGCCCCAGGCCAGAGGCAGGATTTGAATTCAGGTCCTCGCACCCCAATGCCGGTGCTCCAACTCCTGTGCCCCACGGCCCCAGACTCACCCAGAGGATCCAATATTTAGGTCTGAGCCCCCATTCTCCGGAGGAGACCCTGGGCAACCATGAGGGCAGCTCCAGGACGCCCGCCAAGGCCTCATGGGCAGGATACTGGGGCCCCGAGCCCAGCACCAGGGCAACCCCGGAGACAGGGAGAGCCGCTGGGGGAAGGCCAGGAAGCTGGGTGCAGGGTCAGAGCCCGGAGACCGCTGTGAGCATGGGGAAGGAGGCCAAGGAGATGGGGGGCTCTCAAGGCCCGGGGAGGGCAAGAAGGCCCTCAAGGAGCTGGAGAAGGAGAGCCCGGCGGCACGAGAGAGAGGCTGGCTGACCGGAGGCTGGGGAGGAGGCCACCAGGACCCGCAGCCTCTCCTTCTCCAGAAGGCCCTGGCAACACTTGGGGCAGAGCGGGCAAAGAGCAAAGGAGGACGAGCCAGAAGCTGCCGCCAAGGGGCCCGAGGGTGGCAGCAGCCCAAGGCCCGGGTGCCAGCTCCATTGAGACTTCTGGCAGGAAGGACAGAGCCCCACGCCGAGGCCAAGGAAGCTCCGACAATCGGGAGGCCGACTCCTGGGGGCCCAGAAGCCCAGGAAGAAAGAAGAGCCCCAAAAGAACTGGATTTGGGAGGCAGAGGACCTCGATTCGAATCTCACCGCCGCTCTTCCCGTAGGTGCGCGGGAGTGAACTCTTCTTTCCGTTTCAGGATAAGATTGTTTCTGGCCAGGGACACGAGCAGCTTCCGAGAGGAGCCCAGAGGCCTCCAGCCCAGCCTCTTCCTTTCATAATGGAGGGAACTGAGCCCCACGAAGACAAGGAATGTTGCCGAACAGCTGACAAAGGGCAGAAGCAGGCCTCGGACCCAGGCGCCCCCACCTCTGGCTCCCATCTCCCTTCCTTGCTATCACCCGAGGAGGAGCAACATAAATCAAAGATGGCGCCCAACGGCCGAGACTCAAGCACAGAAAACCATCCCAGGGTCTCGGCGGACCACAAGCCAGGCCGGCTCCCATTTCTGGAGTGCTTTAAGGGGTGCAAAAATGCTTTCCTCAAAACCACCCACCAGGTCACGCAGGTGTTCTCATCCCACGGAAGGGAGGAGGAAAGCGACGTCCCCCTGCGGAGGCCGCGGCAGGATCCACACTCTGACTCCGAGCCCCGTTTTTGTGAAAGGGAAGAGAAGGGCATTCTGGGATCCCAGCGGGCCTGGCTCCCCCGGGGCCGCCGCCTCCTTTCTGGACAGCTGTTAGATTGGGCCAGGGAAATGCTGTGGATGCAGTTTGCCTCGGTTTTAGCAGAATGTTTGAGAAATTCAGGGGCGGCTACGGGGCCTGGAATGGGAAGGACCTGAGTTCCAATCCCGCCCGAGACCCTGGGATTGCCCTAAGACAGAAAGTACCGGTTAAGGGGCAGCTGGGTAGCTCAGTGGATGGAGAACCAGGCCCAGAGACGGTAGGTCCTGGGTTCTGATCTGGCCTCAGCCACTTCCCAGCTGGGTGACCCTGGGCAAGTCACTGGACCCCCATGGCCTGGCCCTGACCGCTCTTCTGCCTTGGAGCCAACACACAGTACTGACTCCAAGACGGAAGGGGAGGGGTTAAAAAAAAAGGAAAAAAGAAAGTACGGTTAGAAAAACAACTAAACTGGCCCCAGCCTTGTGCTAATTCTTGAGGAAAAGACGGAAGGATGGAGGCACTCGGGGCCGGCAGAGTGGCCAGACCCAAAGGGAGCCCTCGGGGCCTCCTGGCCAGGGGCCTGCACGTCCTGCACCTTTGCTGTGAGTCTAAGCCCTGCCCGGCCGGGGGCGGCGCGGGGAGGAGATGGGCAGCCAGCCCGCCTCCATCGCTTTCCGGAGGTCCAGAGCGCGGCTCAGCCCCGGCCCTGCTCCCGGCCCAGGGCGCCCAGATCCAGGGGAGCCCGTGTCCAGGCCCAGACGCTGAGCTAAATGCTTGTTGAGTGAATGAATGACGACGAGATCGGCGTGGTGGGAATGAAGAGGACAACAAGGCCGCAGCACGGGACCAGGGAAGAGCAGGCCCCCCGAGGCGAGCCCCGTCCTCTGATTCAAGTGCCATGAAGTTTGGCAGGGGCTGGCTCATGCGCCTCGCTTAGAGTTCTCCGTAAAGAGCTTTCAGACGGGGAAATTGGGGGAGCAGAGGGGCTCCGAGGTCATAATGGGAAACTGAGTCAAGAACATCATTCTTTTTGCCAGGTTCGCCCTCCAGCAGCCTTCTTGCCCCTTGGGTCCCTCTGGGACCTTTGGGCCAAGACTCCCCAACGAGGCTGATTCTCCCATTCACCCCCTGCAGACACACACCATTTTCTCGCTGCTGGGAGTGGACCATGCTTACGTCACCAGCATCGGCCGGCTCATCGGCATCGTCACCCTGAAAGAGGTAAGCGGCCGCTCTCCCATTCCCCGCGGCGCGCAGGAGGTGAGGCGCAGGGCCCGAGGCCAGAGTCAGAAGGGTGGGGGGGACCCCCCACGCTGACCCCCTCTCTGTCCCCTTCCCAGCTGCGGAAAGCCATCGAGGGCTCGGTGACCGCCCAGGGTGTGAAAGTGAGGCCCCCGCTGGCCAGCTTCCGAGACAGCGCCACCAGCAGCAGCGACACCGAAACCACGGAGGTCCACTCCCTGTGGGGCCGGCGCCCCCGCCAGAGCCTGCCCCATGAGGGCAGCCCCTCAGACAGCGACGACAAGTGCCAGTGAGCGCCGCCAAGTGCCTGCCCACCCTGCCGCTTCTTCTGGGAGGCCCCGGCCCCAGCCGCCTCCCCGCTAGGGGCCTGCCTCTCCCCTCCAGCCTGGAGCTGCCAGCTTCGCCCGGGGTTGTGAGCAGGCGGCTGCTGGACTTCCCAGGGCACAGAAGGGACGGGCCGTCCAGCAGGACTGGCGTGGGGGAGATCCTGGACTCTCCAGGGACCAGATGTACATAGAGATTTACAAAGATTTTTATATTAATTTAATAAAACAGATTCTTAAATAGAACAAAATAAACCCCTAATGAGCCACTCGAGCCTGGAATTTCTGTCCCCATGCCCTTACCCTGGCCACACTCAGTGCCATGCCTCCAGGGCCTGGTCTGCCAACATCCCTACTTCCTTGGGGTCTGTCTCCGGATACCTACCAGCGATGTCCTGGCTCTGCCACCGGATCCAGGCGGGGGCCCGAGCTCAGGTTCCCCTTTCCTGGTACCTCTGAAAGATGATCATCCTTCCCCAAGGAGACACCCACCCAGCCAGCCGAGTTCCAGCCACTCTCGGCACAACTCGCCCTCTAGAACCCTGAGTGAAGTTTCTTGGCCTTGGCAGTTTGTCCTGCAAATACCACACACCTTTCCTCCCATTCCTCGGGCTGCAACTGCTCAGTGATGGAAGATGGGAGAGAGGAGGGAGGGAGAAGAGCCAGGGGCTAACAAGGGGATGAAACCAGATGGACTATGTGTGCGTGGGGAGTCGGAGAAAAGGAAATACAGGCAGAGAAGGAATCATGAAATCCAGATTTAGAACTGGGAGGAACCACAGAAGTCATCTAATCTAACCCCTCATTTTATGGGGGAGGAAACTGAGGCCTGAAGGTGAAATGACTCGGCCAGGGTTATACAGGGAGTAGCATCAAAGGCAGAAGCTGAACCCAGACAGTCTGGCTGCAGACACCGGAAGCTTCCCCGTCCCATGCTGTCTGTATGACGGAGAGGAGAGGAGAGGAGGGCTGGCAAGGAAGACTAGCAGCTTGTTTTCCTTCATTTCCTATGCCTCCCCCTCCAAGGTAGGGCCAAGACTCAAAGAATAGACCAGAAACCCCATTTCTTTGGGGGAGAGATTTAGCAAAGATGAGAAGCACAGCCTCCAAGCACAGAGCATGGCACAACACAGAGCCAGCTGGGCTGGAGGCCTCCATCCAAGGACACGACCATCTGGTTGCCAGAGGACCGGAGGGAAGGAGGGAGCCAGCCCAGCGGTGAGGGGTGGTCACTCACTCAAGCACAGTATTGGGACAGAGATGAGAATGAGGCAGGGAGCCAGGGTGGGCTGCGGGGGAGGAGAGAAAACGCAAGAGTCCCAGCGGGCAGAAGCACCCCCCTTAGGGGGGGTCACCTCTCTTGGGGGCAGGGTGAGGTGAGGAGGAGGTACATGGAACAACTTGTTTGTCTGGTTTAAGAACGTGGACATCACTGTCTGCCACAGCTGGAGCCATGCCTCGAGGGGTCCCGGGCAGCCCCCGGCAAACCCCAAAGAGGTGGCAGAACATGCGTCCGGGGCGGGCCCCTGGCCTCTGCCTCCTCTTCAAACACTTTCATGCAAAACAGACAACGGAGGAGTCATCTGAGGGAGAGCCAGGGCTCCACCCGGAAGCCTCAGGCTCCACTGATGGAGGGTGGCCCTGCACCAGGCCAGGGCACAGAGGGCCCTGCCCCCTCTGCCCCCCCGCCAAGGCCGAGGCCAAGGCGGGCATGCCGTCACCCACGCTCACTGCTCCTCAGGCTCAGCCTCGTTCTCCTCCAGGGACACCACGCCCGAGGAGGCCACGTCGGACACTTTCCGTCGCCGCCGTCCCTCCCAGCTGCCCCCCGGTGCAGGGCCCAGGAGCTGGCAGTCCTTGCAGGCGATGGGCTCATCCTCGGCGGGCGAGAGGCAGGACTCCGTGTAGGACACAGAGTAGAATGAGTCCCGGCGCTCCAGGGGGCCCAGGCTCTGGAAGGCACTTTCCCTGCTTGGGGGCAGTTTGGAGAGGAGAAGCTCTTCGGTCAGCAGGCTGGGGCTCAGGTGGGCCGGGGAGCCCAGCAGCCCGTCCTCCAGGCTGCACAGGCTTGAGCACAGGGTCTCGGGGGACACCGTCTGCGAGGAATCGCTCTCCGGGTCGCAGGAGCCCTGACGCAAGGGTCTCGAGTAGCGCCGGCCCGTCAGGAGGTCCTGCAGATGAGGCCCAAGCTGCCCGGCTATGTCTGCGGGAGAGCGAGAGAAGAAAGGTCGGCCCATCCGCCCACAGGCCATCAGCCTGGCTCTCGGGATCGGGAGAGAACCCTGGCTCCAAACATCAGACCACCAAGGCCCAGCCATGCCCCTTCCCTGGGAGGCCCCCTGGACGGGGCCGGAATGGACCCGGGCAGAGCCGAACTGGGCCCCCCTGGACGGGGCCAGAACAGACCCGGGCAGAGCCGAACTGGGCCCCCCTGGACGGGGCCGGAAAGGACCGGGGCAGAGCCGAACTGGGCCCCCCTGGACGGGGCCAGAACAGACCCGGGCAGAGCCGAACTGGGCCCCCCTGGACGGGGCCGGAAAGGACCGGGGCAGAGCCGAACTGGGCCCCCCTGGACGGGGCCAGAACAGACCCGGGCAGAGCCAAACTGGGCCCCCCTGGACGGGGCCAGAACAGACCCGGGCAGAGCCGAACTGGGCCCCCCTGGACGGGGCCGGAACGGACCCGGGCAGAGCCGAACTGGGCCCCCCTGGACGGGGCCAGAACAGACCCGGGCAGAGCCGAACTGGGCCCCCCTGGACGGGGCCGGAACGGACCCGGGCAGAGCCGAACTGGGCCCCCCTGGACAGGGCCGGAACAGACCCGGGCAGAGCCGAACTGGGCCCCCCTGGACGGGGCCAGAACAGACCCGGGCAGAGCCGAACTGGGCCCCCCTGGACGGGGCCGGAACGGACCCGGGCAGAGCCGAACTGGGCCCCCCTGGACAGGGCCGGAACAGACCCAAGCAGAGCCGAACTGGGCCCCCCTGGACGGGGCCGGAACGGACCCGGGCAGAGCCAAACTGGGCCCCCCTGGACAGGGCCGGAACAGACCCAAGCAGAGCCGAACTGGGCCCCCCTGGACGGGGCCGGAACAGACCCGGGCAGAGCCTAACTGGGCCCCCCTGGACGGGGCTGAAACAGACCCGTGCAGAGCCGAACTGGGCACCCCTGGACGGGGCTGAAACAGACCCGGGCAGAGCCTAACTGGGCCCCCCTGGACGGGGCTGAAACAGACCCGGGCAGAGCCGAACTGGGCACCCCTGGACGGGGCTGGAATAAACCAGGGCAGAGTCGAACTGGGCACCCCTGGACAGGGCCAGAACAGACCCGGGCAGAGCCTAACTGGGCCCCCCTGGACGGGGCCAGAACAGACCCGGGCAGAGCCGAATTGGGCACCCCTGGACAGGGCCAGAACAGACCCGGGCAGAGCCGAACTGGGCACCCCTGGACGGGGCTGGAATAAACCGGGGCAGAGCTGAACTGGGGCCTGCCTGGATGGTGAAGCGAAGCCAGCAAGAGGACAGAATGTGGGGCCCGGAGCAGGGCTGGCCAGGCTCTGTGGGGCGTCCTTCCTGTTTGCCTGCCCCCTCCCAAGGCTGAGCCACAGATCCCAGTTTGCAGCTGCAGCCACCTGGCAGGCGGCCTGCCCCGGAGGCGAGGGGAGGGGGAGCAAGAATACAGTCAGACCCCCCAGAGGGCCACGAGGCCTCAGAGAGGGGGCGGGGAGCACTTCCAGGTTTGGGGGGACTGGGAAGGGGCCCCACAGACTTAGAGTGGAAAGGCACCCCAGAGGCCATCCAGGCCAACCTGCTCAACTGCAAGATGAGGAACGGGAGGCTCAGGGAGACGCCATGATTTATGGGGGGTCTCACTGCTGTCCTGCAGGGAGAAGGCCCAGAACGGTCCGGGCAGCCCCCCGGCTCTCAGCTCCTTTGGGGGGGACCAAGTGGTTTAGACCTGACTGTCATCTAGTCTGACGCCCTTGATTTATAGCGGAGAAACGGAGGCCCAGAGAGGCGTCAGGAGGGACTTGGGAAACGACTTGAGAGCCCTGGAAGGCCCCACAGAAGCCATCCAGGCTAACCCTTCATTTTACAAAGAAGTAAACTGAGGCCCGGGGAGATCACACGGGCTCACCTGGAGGCTGAGGGCTGTCGGCGCCTGCGGCAAAGTCCTCGTCGTAGGATTCGTCGGTGGAGTCCTCCCCGTCCACCGAAGACCAGGCCCGCAGCTTGGCCTCGGCGATGGCAAACTGCTCCGCTACCCCTGGGGGAGGACGGGGAGAGTGAGCGCGCCTCCTCGGACGCCCCCGCCCCGACGCGGGCCGGCCCGGCCGGGACTCACCCGCTGCAAAGCGAGCCTCCTGCTCCCCCTCGCTGAGGTCCGAGTACGAGGAGAAGGCCGACTCCAGGGCCGAGGCGGAGTCTCGAGGCTTGCTCCAGCCCTTCCACTCGATGAGGTGGGCCACGCGGCCCTGCGCCATGGCGGTCGGCTTCGTCACGTGGTCCTTCACCACCTGGGAGATTCCTGTGGGACGAGGAGAAACACGTCCGGGGGAGGCCGAAGCCCTCGTCCGACACGGGCTCGGCCACCGACCCCCTCGTCTTACAGGTGGGGAAACTGAGGCTCAGACAGAGCAGAAGGGACCTCACAGAGGCCGTCTCCCCCGTAAAAGGAGAGGCTCACGCGGAAGGGAAGCGCAGAGCTGCCTCCCATCAGCCTCTGCCAGGCGCCAGGAGGCCGTGGGCGGGCGCCATCCACGCACAGATGGCTGCCTGTTTACGGAGGGGCTCGGCTCCCGGCTCCCGGCCAAGGGAGGGAAGAGGAGCAGGGCCGGGGGGCCTACCGTGCAGGGACGAGCGGGCCAGGGCGGCGATCTCCTGAATGGTGAGGGCTCTCCGGGACTTGGGAAGCATTTCGACAGTGTCTTCAACATTCACCTGCGGGGCGAAGGGGCCCCCGTGGAGGGTCAGCTCGCTCCCGGCCCCGGGACGCAGGCTGCCCCTTGGGGAGGCCTCGTGGCCGCCCCAGCCTCCCGGGGCTCCGAGGAAGGGTCTCCGCGACCTTCCCTGGGAGGGCCCGGGCGGCCTCCACCTCACGCCTGGGCAGCCCCATCCTCCCCAGCCGCCAGGCAGGCTCCCTCCCCGCTCTCAGTGGCCGCCTGCCAGAGACAAGGTGTACGTCTCCATGGCAACGGATCACCATGGAACCGTCTCCCCGGATACCATCGGGGATGCGCTGACGTCAGCCGGCAGGCCGGAGAGGCCGGGACAGGACCCCCGCCCGCCCCCAGACACAGGCACCTCCGATAAGTCCTGGCTGTCCACCGACGACGGCAGGGAGGACGCTCGGCTCCACCCGAGCAGGGTCCCCGCAGCGGCTTCCCAACGACCCCGACGACGGGGCGGCCTCAGGATGCGCGGCAGCTCGATCCACTCCACACTCCACTTGGGGTCGGCAGCCACTGCGGGGGAGGGACAAGGACCCTTCAGGGGGCTCCGGGGCTGCTTTCCTAAAGGGCTCTGAGGCGCCCCTGCGGCGTCCTCTCCCAGGGGAGTCCCTCCCCCACCCCACGGAAACACAAGCTTGTGCTCCCCAAGCCAGGCCCGTGGCAGCTCCCGGCCTCCCCGGGCTCCAGGGGCTCCGGGCCGCCCCTCCGGCCCGCACTCACTTGGCACGTGGCGGGCGCCGGCTCCTGTCTCGGGCTCCTGGCTGCCCGTTTCCCCACCGCGTCTTCCTTCTCCCTTCCCCATCCTCAGTCAGTTCCCAACAGCCCAGCCCATCCTATGGACCGCCCGCTCCCGTCCCGGTGCTGCGGCTCCCATCTGTGCCGTCCCCTCCCTTCCGCGAAGCCCCCCACGCCGCCTCCTCTCCTTCCGGAGGGCTGGCACAGAAACGCCCAGCCGTGCGGGGTGGCAGCGCCTGCTTCCTCCTGGCTCCCTTCCTGTCGGGGCTCCAGCTGGCCCAGTTTCCTCCCTGCCCGCCCGCCTGCTCTGCTTCACGCCAGAGGACGCCCTGGCTGGTCCTCGGCGGGCAGGTGGGCAGCGGGCGCAGGCCCGGGCCGCCCCGGACAGCGCCGCCAGGCCGGGCAGATCGGAACTGACCTTTAGCCGGAGCAGCCGTGTCTGTCCCCGAGCCTCAGCCGGCTGGTGGTCCCCAGAATCGCTACTGAACAACCAGAAGGGAGACACGGGGTTACTCCGGGGCCCCCAGCTAGGGCTGCCCAGACTAGGCGTGTGTGTGTGTGTGTGTGTGTGTGTGTGTGTGTGTCAGCAGTCCCGGGCCAGAGCCCTCGGGGTCATTTATTCAGCGCCTACTGTGTGCCGGGGGCTGCCCTCAGCGAGCTTGATGCCTCTTGGGTTAAACAGGCCCCCCAGCTGCCATCTTTCCGGGCCGGGACCCCGGGAGAGCCCGTGCAAGCCTGCACTTTGTCCAGTGGGCAAAGTGAGGCCCAACTGTGGAACTGCTCCCTCCCCTCAGGGAAGCCCCCTCCAGGCCCCACAGAGGGAGGCCGGACACAAAGTAGGTTAGCAGACCCAAAACGTACTACAGGTCCCAGCATGCACCTGTGCCCTCAGGATGCAGCGGGACCCATGGGGAACTCGGGGCTCGCACCTGGGATGGGGAGCCAGAGATGGGCCAGGACAGGCAGCCCGGGCGGCCGCCCCCTCCCCCACTCGGACGTTCCCCAGGGTGGGGGTGGGGGGTGGTACTAGGCAGCTGTCAGAGCTCCATCCCACACACTCGGCGGGGCAGTGACACCAAGAGGGCTTCTGGTGGACGCGCCTGCCTGAGGACCCGGGAAGGATGCTCTGGGGAGGCAGAAGTGGATGGGCGGGGTGCGAGGGAGGACCGGCCGCGTCAAGGTGGGCAGGAGCCCATCTCATCCCCCCTCCGGTGGGTGGGCCTGGCCAGCTCGAGGGCCACAGCGTTCGCGGCGCGCGGCCAGGTAAGAGGCGCGGAAGCCAGCCCCCGCCTTCCCCTCCTGCTCCTCCCCCCTCCTCCCGGGGCCCAGGCTCCGGCCCCCTGCGATCCTGCATCCCTCGGGCCCACCTGTCCGGGAGCCTCCGCGGCGGGGCGCCGCGCCGCCCTAGGCTGGTCCCCCCCCCTACCCCGCCCCCATCCGCGCCGCAACCGGCAGCCCGCCGCCCCCTCTTACCCGCGGGGCTCCGGGAGCCGATGCAGCCCATGGCCGGGGAGGGCCCCGCGGAGGCTCAGCTGGGGCCGCGGGCCATCACCTTCCCGAGGCCCGGGAGGGAGGGGGGCAGGAGGGGAAGGGAGGGGCCGCTGGTCCGCCGGCAGCCCGGAGAGTGGGGGCGCGGGGGAGACGTCAGGGCTGGGGGCGGGCTCCGTGACGCCAGCGGGCCCGGGAGGGCGGGGAGCGGGGCTGACGTCACGGCGGAGGGAGCCGCGCCGGCCAAGCCGCCGCCACCCACTGCCGCCGTCACTGTGGCCCCCAAGGACCTGGCCAGGAGGACGACGCCAGCGCCCTCTCCTTGGGACTGCCCACCCCGACCCTGGAGGGCACAGGCCTCTCCCTGGCCACCAGTCCCAGGCGGGGCGGCGAGAAACCGATCTGGGTCCGGCTCCCCTGGCCCTGGCACGGGGAAAGCGAGGCCCAGGCCGGCTCTCCAACCACCCTGGTGGACCACTGCCCAGGGCCGGGCAGCCCCCAGTGCAGAGGGCAGTGGCCAGGGCCCCCTCCAGGGAGAGTGGGGCACAAAGCAGAGAGGCATCGCACTTAATTGAATTCATGTTTAATAATTACAGGCACCGTGCCCCCCCTTCTCCCCCTGCCCAGGCGGTAGCAGAGGAGGTGCGGGGGGCTGGGGCGGAACGCCCCCAGCAGCGAGGACGGCCGTCCCAAAAGTGATTTTCTTAAAATAAAAAAAAGGACCCCAGGGGTAGGCGGTGGTACCCCACCCCCACACCAATTTTATGACTTTATATATAATATATCTCTATGCCCCCAGGGGGAGGGGCGCCTGGCATCGTCCTGGAAGGGGGGGGCCCAGGCAGCCCCAAGCCATCCTGCCTCATCAGCCACCACTTTATTAGCTCAGACACACACCGCGCTACAGGCGCACGCCGCAGCCCCCCCTGCAGTCTGTGCGGCCGGCTGTCTGCGTGTCCATTGGGCGGCCTGGCCACCCCCGGCCCCTGGCCGGCCCCGCCCTCAGTTGTGGTCAGATTCATCCTCGGCCTCACGCAGCCACGTGAAGAAGGCAGTGACAGACTTGAGGGCCACCCCCTTGCCCTGTTGCTCAGCGGGGTCCTTGCTGCTCTCCCAGCTGTAGAAGGCCTCCTCTTTGACCACATCCTCGTCGTAGAGTGCGTCGAAGAACATGCGCAGGAGGTCTGCGGGGAGGGAGAGAGACCTGGTCACCTGGGGCCCAGCCAGACAGGAGGGGGGACAGAAGGGAGGAGACAGACAAGAGTGCTCAGTGGCTGCCAGCCCCCCCCCCCCTTACTGGCTGGCTGCTCCAGGGTGACCACCAGGGCCTGGAGGGCATAGAGTGCCTGCAGCTCCTTCTGCTCATCGCTCACGTATTTCTGGAGAAGCTTCGCTCGGGCTTTCAGCACGGCCACATCCAACCGCAGGGGGGACTCGACTGGGAAGGAGACAGTCACTGAGCTGGGCCCTCCCGGGGGCCTGACCCCCCCCCCCAGCCAGCTTCCCCCCTTACAGATGATGGCTGAATGACAGACGGCCGTCATGAGCGCTCGGACCAGGGTATTGGAGGCCACCTGCTGCTCGCTCAGGTTGGCCTATGGAGGAGAAAAGAGCAAAGCAGGTGAGGCTGAGCCCAGCCTCAACGGGCTACCCACCCGTCCATCTGTCCGGCCCCACCAGAGCCCAGCTCTCTCCCCACCTCGATCCAGTCGTAGATGCGCTGGTTGTTGGGGCTCTCCTTGAGCAGCTTCTTCAGCTGCTGGCTCAGCTCGTCGGGGGACAGCTCTCGCCGGCTGGGTGGCTCCGACTCCTCTCCCAGCGTGTATTCCACTTTCTGGGACCCAAAGTTCAGAGAGTCAGGGGAGGGGGAGGGGCAGCGAGCCAACAAGACGTGGGTGAGGGTCTGGGCCAGCTCTGTGGCAAGGAGCCCTGCCGCCTCCGCCTACCTGCTCAGTGACAAAGGCAGCGATGTCCTGGTCCTCGGGCAGGAACTCTTTCCAGCTGAGGCCAGCCTCTCGCCACAGCGCCCCAACCTTTTTGTGACCCTGAAATAAAAGGCAAGAGCTCTTCAGCCCCCTGGTGCTGCCCCGTCCCAAGCCCAGTCCTCCCAGAACCTCTCCCTAAAAACTGGACAGCAGCCCCAACACCTCACACCCTACGCTGAGCTGAAGTTCCAAAGGGATCCAGAGAAGGTATCAGAGATGTTTACCTTTCAGGTCTAGAGCAAGGTAGGAATTCATGAAGAGGATTAACATTAGCTAAAATGGACAATTTTATCAAGGTAGAAGAGTGGCGAGGGCTGGGCAACTGGGGTTAAGTGACTTGATTTGAACCCAGATGCTCCCCATCTCCATGGAGCCACTTAACAGCCCCCACAATAGGAGAGTGAAACAATGAATTAACTGTTAGAAGGGAAATAGAAAACTGGGAAAATCTACAAGTTTCTCTGATAAAAGGTCTCATCCAAGACCCAAGGAATGGATGCAAATGAGCAAGAGCAAGAGCCTTTCCTCAAATGATAAATGATGGTGGCTTTCACAGGAAGAAGCACAAGCTATCAACAATCACATGAAAACAATTCTCTAAAATCACCAATGCAAGAGCTATGCGAACCCAGGCTAGGGGATGGCACAGCCTTTCTGGAAAAGAATCTGCAATCTGGCCCACAAACAGGTAGCAAAAGACCACAGCAAACTAGTGTTTGATAACACCAAAGATTCACGGTTGGGGTCTAAGAACTTGGCAACAAAATTGCTGGGAAAACTAGAAAGCAATTTGGCAGCAAGTAGGTACAGACCAACATTTTGCACTATCCAGCAAGACACGTTCAAAATGGGTACATGATTTAAGCATTGAGGGGGATATCACAAGCAAATTAGGGGAGCATCGAACAGTTTACCTGTCAGATTTATGGATTAGGGAAAAACTTATGACCAAATAAGACAGAAATTTATGAGACAAAACAATTTTGATTACATGAAGGTTTTGCACAAACAAAACCAATGCAGCCAAATTTAGAATGGAAAGCAGAAAAATTGGGGGAGGGGGAGAGAGAATTTCTAATGCAAGTTTCTCTGAAAAAGGGTTTAATTTCTCATATATAGAGAACTGAGTCAAATTTATAATAGAAGCCATTCTCCAACAACAAATGGCCAAAGGACACGAACAGGCTGTTTTCAAAAGAAAAGCTCCAAAAATTAGGGAAATGAAAATTAAAACAACTCTGAGGTAGTCTCATACCTATCAGATTGGCTAACATGACAGAAAAGGGAAATGATAAATGTTGGGGGGGGGGAGAGATGTGGGAAAATTGGGATAAAAACTGTTGAAGGAACTGTGAACTGACAATCATTCTGGAGAGAAACTTGTAACCACACTAGAAGAGCCATAAAACTACACATACCCATTAACCCAGCAATAGCACTACTGAATCTACACCCTAAGGAGACTAGAGATAAGGGAATAGGACCTACCTGTACCAAAATATTTTTAGCAGCTCCTTTTGTAGTGGCAAAGAATTGCAAATTGAACTTGAGGATTGAACAAATTGTGGTATATTATGGTAATGGAACACTACTATGCTGTAAGGAAATGAGGAGCAGGGTGATTTCAGAAAGACCTTCCTGAACTGATGCAGAGTGAAATAAGTGGAACCAGAAGAACACTGTACAGTAACAGCAATACCGAGGATCAATCAAATGTGACAGACTTAGCGAGGGAGGCTCAGCAATACAATGTTAATGATCCAGGACAACTATGAAGGACTTCTGACAAAGAATGCTCTCCACCCCCAGACAAAGAACTAACTGATTAGAATCAGAATGCAGATCAAAACATATTAGTTTTACTTTATTTTTCTTGGGCTTTGTCTAGTTTCCTTTGCAACATGACCAATATGGAATCTTTTATTTGAGTGAAGATATAGTAAATTGCTCAACTTCTCAAGGAGGGAGAGGGGAAGAAAGACTATGGAACTCAAAATTTAAAGAAACTGATTGTTAAAAGTTGTGTTTACTAACTAAAAAAAATAATATATATATATATATAATACAACTAAAAAAATTTAATATAGTGGCCAAGGGGGAAAAGGAATTAGGCCTACAAAGTTTTACTACAATATACAGTCCCGTGTCCCAGCTTTCCCATCACTAGATTTACAATCCCTCAAAGAAGGAAAAAGCTCTCTACAAAATTTTTCTGGCAGCCTCAAACTGGAAGCCATCGAAGAGTGGTCAGACCCAAACGTGCGCTGTAAAGGTAATGGGCTCTTACTGTGCCATTAGAAATGAGGACAAGGACATTTGGGAGGAAACCAGTTAGACCTTTGTGAACTGGGACATAGCAAAGCGTAGAGCTAGGAGAAATGAGAGCTGGCAGTCGAGACCTTGGATTGACATCATGTGCCATATCCAAAAGAATATGAGAGAGTTTCGTCCTCCCTGCTGCTAGTTTTCTGTCATGGGCTGTCACTGACAGGAGCCATGATGACTGTCAATGACCAATGCCCAGAGGGCATGGGCTTGAGCCCAGATGCCTCCACAACAGTAACACATTAGAACCCAAGTCAGAACCCGATTCTTAATGACTGACATTATTGCTCCACCTTCCCACTGGGTCTACCACTCTGTCATGGTCCCCACCACCTCCTCTTTCCCCTGACCTAGGCAGCCACTCTCCTCCAAACACATCCTTGAGTCACACAGCCACTAGCCTCCTGGCCTCTTGCCTAGACCATGGCTGGTCTCCTGAGTGGTCTGTCTCCCTGATATCGGTCTCATCCTCTCATCCATCCAGGCTCACAGCCACCAAACTCATGTCTCTAAGGAACAAAATGGATTATGTCGTTCCCCAGTGCCACACCAATAAAACCCAAACTCTCTTCACCATTCCTCACCATGTGGCTAATTCACTGGCCAGGTGGGTGACATGGTGGGCAGTGCTGACCCAGGGTCCTGTCTGACACCTCCTGCTCTCCCATTACTTCTGCTTCC
Organism: Monodelphis domestica; assembly: GCF_027887165.1. Lineage (NCBI taxonomy): Eukaryota > Metazoa > Chordata > Mammalia > Didelphimorphia > Didelphidae > Monodelphis > Monodelphis domestica. The sequence goes on from NC_077228.1 coordinate 529,716,654, forward strand.
TTGAAGACACAGGTTACCCTCTCCTATGGGAAGCTCCTTTGGGTTCCCATGGCTGTCTCAAGTGAACAGGTATAGACCTCACTATTTACACACAAGTTGTTTCTCCCAGTAGAATATAAGCAACTTGAGGGCAGAGGCAACTTTTCATTTTTTTACCACTCAAACCCGGCTAGTCATTAATAAATCCTTCTATAGCAAGGATGCTGTAGGCACCCACAGAGAGGACCAAGTGGGTCTCTTTCCAGAACAAGAGTTCAAGGTGACACATGTTCCCCACCAGTCATGGGAACTCCATGTGGAAGGACGTTGTGGAGTTTTGCTTTGTGAAGTGCCCAGTCAAATCCCAGCTTCCCACTGGCTAGACAGCAAGTTCATCCACTTCTTGAGGGATCTTTTCCCACACCTGTGATAACTTCTTCAACTGAGAACCATGTCCTAAGTGCCACACACTAGGGCACCCTATCACAATGGGGGGGGGGGGGGAGCACACTGGCAAATAAAGACTCAAGACAAAACAATTTCAGATGGGATGCCCCCCACCCTGCCACAGGGGCCTTAAGAAGTCTTCATAGAGAAAATGCCATTTGAGCAGTTTTGAAGGAGTTAAGGAGTTCTGAGAGGCAAAAAAGCAGAGGAGAGCCAGAATCAACATGGTGAGATGGGAGGTAGAATGCTGTGTTTGAAGAACACCAAGGCCAATGTGGCTGGACCGGTGCCAAGGTGAGGCCAAGCTGTGAAGGATTTGAAAAGCCAGAGGAAGAGCCTTCCATGGCATCCTGGGGGAAATAACAGGGAGTCACCAGAACTTGTTGAGGAGGGGAATGACATAGTGAGACCCTCAATTTGGGAAAACACATTGGCACTCTTATAAAGGGTGGCTGAGGCTACAAAGCTGAGAAAGATGGGGGAGCCTCAACAGAAAGAGGGGCATTCAGAAGGATTAGCTTTGAGGGAAAACAAACTGAGCTCATTTTGCATGCTGAATTTGAGACACCAACACAACACAGATGGCAATGTCCCAATGGAGCTCGGGAGTCACTAGGGACAAATGTATTGTGATCAGGAGCTGAGGAGGTCACCAAGAGAGCCCAGCACAAAAATGGGAGGCCCCCCAAGGGGACAGGAAGGGGGAATATATATATGGATGACAGGGACAATCAGGAAGAAAACCTAGAGAACACCCTAGAGAGGATCCCTCCCTGCCCATGTCTTCCTGAAAACCAAGACCCAATTGCTCCGTTCAGGAAGTCTTTTCCCTCATGAGCTTTTCAGCTTCTTGTATTTACTTGCCCCCTAACTGTTGACCAAAACAACATGAATTTCAAGCTGGAAGGAACCTCAGGGCACCTTCCTCAATTTCCTCATCTAGAAAGAGGTCAAAGAGACCTAAGATGATGAACATGGGGAGTAAGATCATCCAGGAATCCAGGACCTGCCTCCCCTCCAAGAGTGACAGCATCTAGCCCTTCTTTTTACAGCACTTTCACAGAAAGTTGGTGACATGCCTGGCCAAGATGGGATTTGAGCCCAGGTCCTCTGGACACTAATGCTAACCTTTGTCCTATAGTGTGGAGAATAGAGATGGCAGTGTACGCCCACATCAAGTTAAGTCTGACTGTAGCCTCCACTCCCCCTAAAGGCATGTGGGCAGCCCTGGAGGGGGAGGGGACCCCTGGCTCAGCATGCCCACTGAATACCTTCCCACCAAGGCCCAAGGAGCCTATCTCCATCCCTGCTCCCAGAATTCCCTACTCACCACACTTTTGCACAGTAACCCCAGGATCTCCAGTAGCAGGGGAGAAGCTTTGCCTAGGGCTTTCAGCGGCTTTGAGATTTCCCTGTGGGGACAGAGAAGGCCAGACTTGGGTCACTTCACCACATCACCAAGCCTGGCACATTCCTTTGGGGAGTTTAGGAACACAAAGGCCAATTACCTGAAAAATTCCCCCATGGGCACCCCACCTTCCCGAAGGATCGGCGTCACTAGTTCTGCCAAGTACAGCCACACATGAGGGATATCAATCTCCATGTCTTCAGCCACTTCCAGAATCTCATGGAGCCTGCAAAGACCAGGAGTGAGGACCCTCCACCCAGAGGCAGCCAGCCACACATCCAATTTGCCACACCTGCAGTGGCTGCCCCAAGATGCTGAAAAAGTGAGCAGACCTCGTTGTGTGTGTGGGGGGGGGGGGGGGGGGGGGGTGGCAGCCTCCCTTGACCCCTGGGAAGAGGAGCAGGCAGGCTTACCCTTGATAATATTGGCTAGTAGTGAGGTGACCAGCACAGAGGAGCTGGTGCAACAGCTGGCCCATATGTTCCCGGGCAATGGTGCTGCGCTCCAGGGTCGACTCGATGCCGTTCCGAACGAAGATGAAGAGCAGTGACGGGGAGGCCAGTTCCTGCACACACTGTACCGCTTCCTGGAGGCATGATGGAGGGAATCAGGTGGGCCCGGGCCCATGGCAGCGCCTCCACCTGGGAGCTGCCCCTCCCTGCCCACCCCTGCCTCACCTTCATGTCATTGAGGTGCAGGAACTCCTCGATGATGGCTTTGGACTTCTTCTCTAGCTCCTCCTCAGACAGTGCAGCTTTGGGGGGACCAGCAGAGGCCGTGGCACCCTCCCGTTTCACTGCAGAGAGAGAGATGGATAGGGAGGTGGAGGGGTCCCTGACTTAGCTGGCCTCTTAGTTAGCCCCCAAGCCCCAACTTGCCCTCACCTGTGTCCCGACTTCGGTCACGCTCCTCAGTCAGGCTGGCTGCCTTGCGTAGACCCTCCGGTTGGAGAGGTCGCTCTCGGCTTCGCTCCTCCACCTCTTTGCTAAAGCTACGTTTGGGGATCTGGGCCCGAGCTCGGTCCAAGCGGTCCCCACGTTCCCCTCCCCGCTCACTACGCTCCAGGCGATCTCCTCGATCCCCAGCTTTCTCTCCACGTTCCCTGCTCAGACTGCTCCTGTAAGAAGGGTCAGCTGAGGCTTGGCACAAAAGCTGGGCCCTCCCACACCCAGAGAGGAACAGGGAATGCAACAGGGCATTCCCCCAGCAATGGAGGCCTTACCTTTGTACCACCCGCCGTGCATCTGTGCTCTCTGGGGGTGCTGCCTGTTGCAGGGCAGAGAAACGATTCAAGGTGCTAGTGGATGGGCGGGCTGTCTCAGAGGCTGGAAAGACAAGAGCCCAAAAATACAAACCCTCTCCTTTCTAGTCCCAGGACCCCTTTCAAAGGCCTCCACATTCATCATGAGTGCCCCTGGCCCCTGTGTTCATACCTGAGTCTGAGGGCTTGGCTCCCATGCCCCCACTGCTGCCTTTGCCCCAGCTCAGACGTCCCCCAGGGGCAAAGAGTTGGTTGTTGGAGTCAATGGATCCAGGCTAAGGAGTTCCAGACAGGAGAACAGGGTCATGGATCTGGGGTGGCCCTTGCCCCAAGGCCCAGCTCCACCCAACTTCATCAAGTAAAAAAAGTCTAAATTCACAAGGTGAAAAGATCAGCTGTCTCTCCTCCTCCTCTCCCCTATTCACCCACAACAATCCCTAAATCAACACGCTTTTCACTGTGTCTTCCAACCTTTGTGATCTTGGTGATTCGGGAGGTATCAATGGGTCTGCTGCCTTTGCTGATAGGGACGGTATTCCAGCCTCCATCATCCACGACCAAACCCCCTCGGCCTAGAAAGAGGGTACCAATTAGCACCAAACCAAGAGTCCAAACCAAAGTGGTCCTTGGCTACAGGCAGCTTCAACTCTCCTCAGAACCTCAGCTCCATCACAGTATCTCAGTGGCCCAGACACATGGTACTCAAAAGGTCATCACTGGAGAGTCCTACTCCCATGCCCCATACCTCTCCTTGACAAGTGAACTTTCTTGAAAGGCAGGTCAAGTACAGTGGCAGCAGCCCACCCCCCCACCCACCCCCCATTCCCTTCTAGCATCTCATTGCTCCTAAGCCAGAGACCAAAAAAGCCCTACATCAACCCCATGGACTCACTGCCTGGAGGAGGTCCTGGAGGGCCCCGGCGCTTATCCCCTCCCTTAGCCATGAGCTGCTGGACTTTGATATGTTCCCGGTGTTCCTCCATCTCTGCCTCCTTGTGAATCTGGTCGATAGTCTTGGGGCCCTGGTCTCCCCGGCGTGGGACCCAGTTGCTCTACAAAGACAGGGAGGCCAGCTCAGGAAAAATGAACAGAATGGACTCTAGAAATGGACAAGGAGAGGCCAGCCTGGACCACACTTACTCTGCGGAGATCCAGCACATCCTGCAACATAAACCGGATTCTGGACGAAGTCTTCTTCTCCTTGATGATCTTCTCCATTTGGTTGAAATACTGATCCATTCGGGGCTAAAGAGGAGGTGGCACAACGCTCAGAGAGAAAGTGGCTGGCCTCTCCACAAAAGACCCTAAACCCCTTCAAGGTGGCCTCTCCTCAGAACCTCAGTTCCATCAACAAAACTCAGTGGCCCAGACACAACGGCCCAAATAGGTGGTCATCAGTGGAGAACCCAGCCTCCTATATCCCATCAGCCCTGCACTATCTTCATCAGTTGTGAACCCACACTTCCTAGCACTGCCCTCATCCCTGGCTCCCTACCTTGGCCTTCTCAAAGTCAAGGTCTTTGCCAATGGTGGTGAGCAGGCGGCAAAGGCACTCAAGGGACTCTTCATCATGGTTCTTCAGCAACTTGACCACGCAGTCATGCATGATGGCCTCAGTTAGCATCTTCAGCTTAAATAGCTCCCCAATGAACTTGATGTTGCCCAGGGAGCGTCTCCGGGCTATGTCTCGGGCTTCTTCAAGCTCCTCTTTCAGGCGACCCCGTTCCTCGGCCTGAAAGCCACATGGGGGGGTGGGAGGGTGATGAGATCAGAAATGAGTTAGATCATAAGAAGCAACTAGCCTTGCCCTCCCCTCCCTTTGCCTCTGGATCTAACATCAACTACTGAGCTCCATATACAAAGGACCATGCCAGAGACTGAGGGAGAGGCATTTTATGAAGCTACCACTGTAGAAGTGAAGGAGACAGGCCCAGATATCTCTAGTAGGGAAAAGACCTGTACGTGACTATAAAGAAAAAGGAATGGGAGCATTTAGGCACTACAAATTATGTGACTGAAAGAGGGAAAAGTCCCACTTGGCTCAAAGAGCCCAAAGAGTTCCAGAGGAAGAGGACCATCTCCCTGAGAGAGGGCTAGCTTAAAGGACTACAAGCCCATGAAGCACATTACAGGATACCCTCTAGTTGAAGCCCTAATTATACGAAGGGAAAGAACGTGAGATAATGGTGGAAAATAGCTCAGAGCCCAATTATGGAAAGTCCCAGATGCTGAGCCAAGTCTGGACTTTCTTTGGTCAACAATGGGAACCTGCCCAAGATTCTGACTAACAAAGTATGGAAGAAGTGGGTATATGTACTAGCAGTTAGCAGGGCAGAGGGACTGGGATAGAGAGCTGGAGACTAGGTATGGGATCATTTTAAGCCGAACAAGGGGTAGTAATGACCTATCTACCCAAGGGGGAAGCACAGGGCCTTTAATTCCCACCCCACCCAGAGCCTCAATAGCTCTAAAGGAGGGAGATGCCTGGGCCCGCACCGTAGCAGCTTCGTCCATCTCCTTCTGCTTTTTCTCAAATACTTCGTCGTCATCTTTGTCTTTCTCAAATTCCTTCTGACACCTGTTTAGCAGCAGCTTCCGGAAATTGACTGTGACCGTGGGTTTGTCAGTCGTGGGCACCTTCAACTGTGGGGAGTGAAGAGAGGTATTAGAAGGGGAAAGAGGGGGCAGTCCCTAAGACAGAGAAGCAGGTTTGGGGAAGCAACGGCACTAACCCCCATGAGGCAGCGGCACATGTTGGCATAGGCCACAGAGAAGTTCGGCTCCGAGATGGCCTTCTCGAAGATAAGGTCGATGACCCCTTTGAGGCGCTCCTCTGTGTCAATGGCCAGCTGCTGAACTTGCTTCATTAGCTGCTGAAACATCTGGGGCGTCAACTTGTTTAGAATGGATCGCACCCTTCGGAACAGGTCCTGGAAAGGAGAAAGGGTCAGCGAGCCTCCCAAGGGCCTTGTACTCAAAGAAGAGGAGCAGAGGGTAGGCAAGTCTCAGGATGAAGTCAGGGCAAGTCAGCCCAGGGCACCGCCATGCCACCACCCTGCCCCAGGCACCTGGGTTTTGCTGCCGTCAGCATCTTCTTCTCCCCGGTCCTTTTCGGTGGGGCCCCGTTTGCTGCTTGGCTTCCAGGCCTTCTCAGCTTTATTGAGTTTCACATCTTCACTGAGTAGGACTGTGGCAATGATCTTACGTGGTTCCTTTCGAAGCCCCTGCTGAGAGCGCCGGGGGCCGAGGCCAGCCGGCTAAGAGCGGGGCCGGGTGAGAAAGGCCATAGGATAGGGTTACCCCAAGCAAGGCTGGGCAGGAAGCCTTCTCAGCTGCCTTGATTTTCCCAAGCCACCCATTGCTCAGTCAGCCCACAAAGCAAATCCAGCATTCTCACTCACCGGTCCCCGGGGTAGCTCACTGCCTGGCCCCCCACCAGGCCCTCCCCTTGGGGGGCCCCGATTACTGAGGTTGGGCCGACCCAGGTTGGCAAAAGATGGGGTGAAGTCAGGGCCAGAGTTCATGATGGTTAGGCGGGTGGGGTCCAGTGGCCGAAGAGGTGTCTTGTTCGCCTGGCCATGGAAGAGGAGCTTTCAGCAATGAGATAGGAGCCCCTGGGGCACCCAGCCTTGGGCACAGCTCCTCCCAAGTCAGCCAAAGAGCCCACCCAGCGACACCAACCTTGTCTAGCACCACATCACTGATGTGAGGCAGGCCCTCTGGCTTCTGCATACTGGCAAAAATGAACTGGAATCCAAGCAGGAACTCCCGGTCATAACGCTTCTTCTCCTCTGGATTTAAAGGCTTCCACTGATCTGAGAACATGGAAGAGAGAGGGGTTCTAAAAAGTGGTGGCTCCCTCCCAGCTTGGCTTCTCTCCCCCAGTGGCGGGCAGGAAGGCTGGCAGACTGGCACGGAAGCACAGCCTGGCCCAGCCCAGCCCAGCCCAGCCCAGCTCGGCTCTACTTAAAGCTCACCAGACTTGTACTGGTACTTCTGGTCTCCGGGTTGGATGTTCTCAGCATCGTCAATCTTGTCTTCCTTTTCCTCCCAGGTTTCCTCTGTTTCCTCAGGCCGGGGGCTCCCAGGGCTGCCCTCTGGCTCTGGGGTTGGCGCACTCTCTGCAGGGGACTGATTTCCAGACTCTGCCACCCCCTCATTCACCTGTGGGCACAGGACACTGGGCTCTAGGACCATCCCTACCCTTGTTGGGGCTGACAGGCTTCTATCCTGCCCTAGCCTCCCCACTTACCTCCTTGAAGGCGTCCAGCAGGTCTCCCACGGTCTCCTTCTTATTTAGTTCCTTGATTCTCCGTCTCTTCTTTGGCACAGATATTGCCACCACTAAAGGGGGATCAAAGGCCAGAATGCTTTAAAACACTGCTCCCTCCTCCAAAAACAGCCCAGGCTCTGCCTTAGGGCTGGGTCTCCTCAGATCCTCAACTCCATCACAAGGCTTCAGTGGCCCAGACACGACGGCACAAACAGGATCTCATCAGTGAAGACCCAGAAAGCCCACCTGTTAGCCTGGCCCCACCTCTCCCCTCTTTTTCCCTGTCTAGGCCCTAGCCCCCCTCTCTCTGCCATCTCTATGATGTCAGCCTCACCTCCAGGCGTCTTGATGGCCCCCTCCCCTTCCCAAACCTATTCCACTGGGTGTGTTCCATACAGAACAAGCTAAGGAGAGTCTCAGATGCTTCAGCAACTGAGCATATGAGTCCGTGAACGGCTATCCCACCCCTCTACCCCTCACCTTGGGTGGCCGTCTCGTCAAGGCTCTGGGGAAGGGGGGCTGGGGTGGGGGTGGTCTCAGGGGGCAACGATTCCTCTCCTCCCTTCTCCCCTTCAGTCTCCCCTTCCTCCTCGTCCTCCTCCTCCTCCTCCTCCTCATTCTCTAGCTCTTCCTCCTGGGCAGGAGGTGCAGCAGGTGGCCCGGGAAGGTCGGCAGGGAGGGTGGGCAGTGCCGGCGCTGGTGCTGGCGCCGCCGCCACCTCCTCAGCCGGCTCCTCGGGCTCGGCAATAGGGCTCAGGTCCATGGCAGGGGGAGAGGGGGCCCCGTTGGGCAGCTCCTCTGGCTGGGCCGTAGGGGCCACAAGTGTGAATTCCTGGGGACAGGCTGGGGGGGTTGGCGGCACAGGAACCGCTTCAGCCTGGCCCACCTCTAGCTGGGCCTCTGGCTCCTCCGCAGGGGCCACGCCGTTGGGCTCAGGAGAAACCTCGGTGTCCGGAGGCTGTAGGAGGCTGGGAGGCTGGGCAAGGGCAGGCTCAGGGGCTGGTAGAGGACTAGTCACTTCTGCCTCTGAGGAGGGTCCGGGGGAGGCACAGGGCTGTTGGAGAGCGAGAGCAGGGCAGGGCAGCTCTGGGGCTTCATGGGCAGTGGAGTCAGTGGTGGCAGCGGTGGCGGTGGCAGCAGCGGCAGGTTCCTCGACAGTCATCTGCATTATCACCGTGGCTGTCATCGTGTCCTCGGTAATGGGGAGGACCGAGAGACTCGGCTCAGGCCCTGGTTGTAAAACTGGAGGTGGTGGTGACGGGGCTGGGGAAGGAGAGGACGGCTGGGATGGAGAGTCTGAGGGGCTGTGCTCCGGGCCAAGCCCTGGCCGGCCCCCGACGGTTGCTCCCTGAGGCCGGTCATCTGTAACAGAGAAAAAAGGAGTCCCTTAACCATGCGTCCCTTTCCTCACACTTTCCCTCCCGGTCAATGACGACAGAGACCACCTCCTTACCCGGGCGGACGATGACAGCAACCTGGGGAGTCTCCCCGTTGGCCTGAGGCTCCAGACCTCCTCCTGTCTGTGAGAAGCAAAAGGTCAACCTGCTGGTCCCAAGGAGCCCACAAGCCCTGCTGCTTGTTCCCCATCCCTTCCCAGGGTTCCCGACTCTCAGGGCCGGCTGCTGCCTGAGATACTTTAGGGAAAAGGGGAATCCTGGAGAAAGCTCTGGAGCCCTTTGCCCTGAGGCTCGGGTCAGGTAGTAACACCCATTAGTACCTGGGGAGGAGTGGGAGTGGAGGAGGTCCGGGCCCCAGACATGATCTCCTCTGTGATATCCTTCCCTCCCTGGTTGGGATCTCGAATCCGAATCTGGGAAAAGGGTGTAAGATGAGTGGGGAGCAGGGGGAGCCCACTTCTCCTCCCTGCCCCCACTCCACCCCTCCCCCACTAGGAAACAGGTAGGTAGATATCAGTAACCCCCTGAATTCCACTGCTGACCCAAGCACCCTGCTCCTAGAGTCGCAGCCCCCACCCCCACGAGACCCTCGACCTCACAGAGCGCCCAGTACATCACAATGCCCCCCCTCACTACTGCCCCCCCAATGCTCTAAGCCAACAGCAGACTCCTCCCTCCCACCTTGGGGACTCAGATCAGCCCTCAAACAGCCCAATTCTGGCCAAGGATTGCCTGGTCTCTGGGCAGGGCCCAGGCTCCAGGGGGTGGAGCCACAGTGACTCAGCGGCTTCCCCAGCCCTGGCACCCCATTCTGGGCACCACGCCCAGGGCTGGAGGACTGAGCAGAGGCGGAGGCTAGCGAGAGCTTCCAGGACATGGCGGGTGGGGGTGGGGGCACACAACACATGACAAATCATTCCCCAGAAACAAAAATCAACACGGGCTCTCAGGTCCTTCCAACACGGACTGGGGCTCCTTACCCCTCCCCTCAAAGCTGGACATTCATTGCCCAGCTTTCTAGCTCCAGAGGTCCCTTGCCCCTGCCCCCCTCCTCTCCTGGCTGGAACCCTTCTCCCAGAATCCCCCTGCTCTGACCCACACTGCCCTGGCTCCCACCTGACCTTGCCTCCTCCTTCCCAGATCCCCAATTCTCCCTCAGTGCTGAGGCTCACCGTTTTTCGTTCCCTCTTGGGAGCAATCTGAGGTGGCTGGTTCATCATGACTGGGGCGGGGGCCACGCCAGGTGGAAACTGCTGCACACCCTGGGCTGGGTAGTAGGCACCGGCTTTGCAGGAGGGGGCCGGGTAGGGGTAGGAAGGATGAGGAGCGAGGGCAAAGTCAGGACCCAACCATGGACAGAGACGCCGGCTCATGCACCCCTCAGGCCCCCAGAACTTGCCTTCCCCACAGGAGAGGAGGGGAGGAGAGCAGAGGAGAGGAGAGGGGAACCAGGGCCTTTGCCCCTTGCCCCGCCCCCCACCCCCAGGGAACTCAGCGTCTACAGAAGCCGGGGAACCAGTCTGAGTTGCGTTTACAAGAATTCCTGACACACACCTCTGGATGGAAGGCACCCCACACACGCATACACAGACACACCCCCCCAGCCCCAATCATCCAGGCTCCAAACCTAGGTCAGAGGCCCAAGAATATCAACAAATGACTCCTATGGAAGGATGCCCTTTCCTTTTTTCTACCCAGGGAGCGAGGACAATGTGTGCTAGAAGACCAGAGACCCCTGACTGAGGACACCAAATCTGATTTACCAACTTTGGAGGGCCCCTCCCTGCCCCTCCCTCCATTTCCCCCTGGCTCTAAAGCCCTTTGGCAGAGGTGTGGACAGAAAGAGAATAGGAAATGGCAGCCTGGCCAAGAGTCAGTTTGGCCACACTAGGGAGAGAGGGAGGGAGGAAGAGAGAGAGGGAGGAGGGAGGGAGCACCTTCCCCCAAGAGCTGCCAAATGGGGACAGACTGACAGACAGATGTCAGTCTGTCCATCCATTCATTCAGCTAAGCTCCCCAACCCCTGCCTGTGGGCCGTGTGCTGCTGGCAGGCCCCTCACTGGAGCTCCTGCTCTAATACTCCTTGCCCTGGGGAGGACTCCAAGTCTCTTGGCAGAAGGATAAAGTCTACTCCCTCCCACCCCCCACTATTTGTTAAACATTAAGCCCCAATATTAATCCCATCACTTTGATCCCAACACTGAAGGCCAAAGCTTATTTTTACAATCTAGGAATTCTCTCCTTGCAGGCTCCCCAGGCACACTCCAGCCCATCCCTTCTCTCTCCCTGCTCTTACCGTAGGTCCCAAATTCAGTGGGGCTTGCTCCAGGATAGAAGCTGGGGGCTCCTGGTTGCACTGGATACTGCTGGGTAGGGACAACATACGTGGAACGGCCCTGGGGGGTGAGGGGGAGAGGAAGTGAGGATGAGTCCCTGACCACACTCTTGGGCCAGAATCCTGGAAAAGTGGGGCCAGGCAGGCAGGAGACCAAAATTAAGAGAATGGCTCAGGTCCCACTTCCGGGGATAGGAGATCCCTGCCTCACCTGTCCAGGGATGTAGTAGGCGCCTTGGGAGGGCGGATAGGAGATCTGGGAGGGGATCATCATCACTTGGGAACCCGCGGGGTAGACGTGGGCAGCTGGGCCAGGCCTGGCAGGGGCTGCACTCGGTACTCGGGAGGCTGCGCTACTCGGGGGCTGAGCCCGGCTTGCATAGAAATGCTGGGGGGGGGGGAGGGTGAGGAAGGAAACGGAAGGGTTAGGGCTCACTCCAGCATCAATGAGAAACGAGGCTGCTGCAGCCAGGGGGCTCCACTAACCAGCCCTGGGGGCTAGACACTAGCCAGCTCAGCCTGACTTGGCCATCACCTCTGGCCTCGCTGCCAGAGGGCCATGCACTCCCCATGGTACCATTAAAAAGGAAGACCCCTCTCAGGACCAAAGTGGACCTGCCTGCCCTGACCCTTCCAGGCAACATAGACCAGCATGCACTGCTCTGGCCCCCAAGACACTAGGGAGGTGGCTTTAACATGCAGACCTCTCTCCCATCCCCCAGAAGGTCTATAAAAACTAAGCCCCCTACACATGCACTATGCTGGCTATCACCCTAGGTGGAGACTCGGCTATCCCGTCCCACCCCCTAGAGGTCCCTGGCCCTGCTGCCCCGCCCGTGGCTGGGAGACCAGGAGATGGTCGAGGATCAGGCAAGAGGCATTACCTGCAGAGACCTGAATCCTCCCTGAGAGCACATGGGGACAGGAAAGAAGAGAATTATCCCCCAGGTGGCCAGGGATGGAGTGAGGAGAATAGGGAAAGAAGCATCCTTTCTTAGGAGGAAGGAAGCAGGGAAGGGGAGAAAAAATGGGGCTCCTCTCCCCCATGGGCTAGAGTGGCAACAAGGGACAATGACCAGAGCTACTGCGACCACCAGGAGAAGAGAGGAGACAGAAAAGATGTAAGCTCCATTAGGGCCACCCCAGGTGCACTGCTCCCAGCTCTGTGGGGCTCCCCGTTAGGGTCACCCCCATAACCTAGGCGTGTCTCCTGTGGGCACTCATTATCAAATAATGCACTGAAAAAGAGTAAGGGGACACAGGAGAACAAGGATTGGAAGAGATCAGAGTCAGGTGCGAGGAGCCAGGCCCTGAACACTCTACTCTCCTGGCCCTGCCCCAGCCCCCACCCCTGGCCCCAGCTGCCTCCCCACAGACCCTCACCTGTCGGGGCTGAGAAGGCGTGTTCATTTGGGTCGCTGGTGGCGGGTTAAACACCACCGGTGCCGTCTGCCCCGGGGGGAATGCCGGCTAAAAAGGGGAAGACCAGAATTCAGCAAGAGGGGAAACTAAGAGAAACTGTTGGGGGGGTTCAATGAGGGTCAAGAGCAGCAAGCTAGATAATGGGCTCCCCCAAGACAGGAGGCCATGACCCCTCCCTCCCTCCCCATTATGCCTACTCTGTCTTCAACCTAAGGGGTGGGAGGTAGGGAATTGATCTGGGCCTTGTTCTTCACGGAACACCCCCCCCAACTTTGGGCCTGGACCCAGCCTTCCCCCTTTTGGTCTTATTACCTGGGGGAGGCCAGGGGATGGGGCAGGTGGGGGGCCTGTGGGCTGCGGAGCTTTATTCATTTCATTTGGTGCCGCATCAGGGTCCCCCCAGCACCTGTTGAGAAAAGGGGAGGGGGGGTCAGAGAAAGGCCAGGAGGGAGTCTAAGGCCCTAAAGCTCTCCCCTATTCCCCACTTCACTCACCCCCTCAGGAAACAACCAATCCACGCTGTAGCCTATGGGCTCTGGGCATCCAAGGGGCCTAGGATTAGAAGGGGAGGGGGAGTCAACCCAGCTCAAGAAGCCAAAGACCAACCAGACTGGAAATTCCAGGTATCCCTGGCATGGAGTTCCAGGAACAAAAAAGGGAGACCCCCCCCCACCCCAACACCTCAGAAAAGGCAAAAGACACACCAAGAAAAATGACTTCTCAAGAAAGCATGTGGAGAGCAGAGTAGCAAAGAAAGCCTCTGTGGGAGCCAGCTGGGCCCCAGCAAGGGTCTGAGTCCAGGGGCTGGACTAGGAGATCAGCAGGAAAGAGGCTCAGGGCCCAGAACCAGAACTGACACTGGCTCCCTACTGGGAAGAAGGAGACAAGGACTGGGGAAGTAAGCCCAGAAGGGGAGGCCCTGAGGCCAAGCCAGGTCAGGGAGGGAGGCTCTTCCAGGGAGAAACCCTAAGGACATGTTAGTCCTGGGAAGGGGAGATTTTAATAGAGCAAAGAGGATGGGAGGAGGGAGGGAGGGAGAGAGGGAGAGACGGAGAGACGGAGAGACACAGAGACACAGAGAGAGAGAGAGAGAGAGAGAGAGAGAGAGAGAGAGAGAGAGAGAGAGAGAGAGAGAGAAAAGGGCAAGAAAAGGAAACAGTGCCTGGCACACAGTAGGTGCTAAATAAGAAATGCTTCTTACAAGAGTAAAGAGATTGGATAGAGGGCCCCAACATCTAGAGGGTGCACAGTAGATACTAAACAAGAAATGGTTCTTCTTACAGAGTAAAAAGGACAGGGGGGAGGGGGCCAGGCCTGGCACACTAGTAGGTATTAAATAGAAAATGCTTCCCTCTAAAGAGCAAAAAGGGGGAAGAAAACACAGTATCTGACATATAGTAGGTGCCAAACAGGGAATGTCTTCTCTTACAGAGAATAGAAGTAAAAAGAGGGAGCCCCAGGGCCTGGCACACAGTAGGTGCCACATAATTAATGCTTCTTACAGAGCAGAAAATAGGGGGTATAGAGAGGGGAGCCCTGGGCCTGGCACACTGTAGGTGACAAATAAGAAATGCTTCCTTCAATAAAGCAAGGGTTAAGAGTTATAGAAAGGGGATCCTGGGGTCTGGTACATACTAAGTGCCAAATAACAAACGCCTCATCTTACAAAATTGAGAATGGGGAACATAGAGAGGGGGTCCCTGGGCCTGGCACATGGTAAGTGCCAAACAGTTAATGCCTCCTCTTACAAAGTAGAGAATTGGGGGGGGGGGGCTGCCCTGAGAGGGTTTCCTGGCACACAGTAGGTGCCAAATATTTAATGCTTCCTCTTACAGAGCAGAGAATGGGGTACCTGGGAGGGGGGGGGCCCAGGCCTGGCCCACGGTGGGTGCCATAGGATGAGTAAAGGGGCCTGGGCCCACGGACAGCGCTTCCTCCTCTAGAGCAGGGGCCGGGAAAGGGGGCGGTGGGGCTGGGCCGAGGTCGGACAAGGAGCGGGGGAAGGGGGGAGGACGTGTGACCGACAGACGGACGGGCTCTGGGGCAGATAAGGGTCGGGCCGGGTCGTGCCGGGCCAGCCCGGGGCTGGGCGGGTGGCGGCACCAGAGAACAACGTGTCACTTCCCGCCCCGCCGCCCGCCCGGCCCCAGCCCCAGCTCGGCCCCGCGCTTAGCAGGCCCAGCTCCCGGCCCCCGCGCTCAACCCGGCCCGGCGGGCGGCCGGCACACGTGGGCAGGCTAGCGAGAGGGCGGCAGGGCCGGGCCGGGCTGAGCGCGGGGCCGGGGCCGGGCCGGGCCCGGCCCGGAGGGAGGGCGGGCGGCGGGGCGGGGCCGGGCCGGGCCGGAGCCGGCGGCGGCAGGGTCGGGCGGGCGGCCCCAGGCCGGATGGCGGCGGATGCCGGGGGGAGGGGGCCCGGCTCGGGCCCGGACATGGCGCCGTTACCTTCAGTCTCCTTCAGTCCGCGCGGCCGAGCCCCACGCAGCCGCACAGGCGTCGTCCACGACCATTTCCGGCTCCCGCACACCGCTCCGGCTCCGCCGCCGCCTCTTCCCCGAGGCGCAGGCGCAGGCGCAGGCGCAGGCGCGGCCCGGCCCGCCACGTGACCGCCGCGGCGCAGGGGGCTGGGTGGCGCTGGCCAGGGCCCGGGCTGGGGACGGCCGCGGCGTGTGCCGTCATCGCCGTCACGCCGTCGTTTCCCCCTCCCACCTTCGCTGCCGCAGCGAAGAGTTCTCCCCGCCCCCACTGCAATGGAGGGGGAAAGGCCTACGCGATCACGTGGCCCCGCTAGGCGGCCCGAATCTCCCAGCTCGCTACCCTACAGTTCCTGGACCTTGGGTAGCCCCTCCGGGGCCAGCACCCTGAACGACCCACCCCTACCCTTGGGGCTCCCTGGCCGGACTGGGGCGGAACCGCGAGGTTTCTGGAAGAGCTTGGCCGGTGTGGGGATGCTGGAGACCGCGGACATCACCTCCCTCCCCCGCCGGGGGCCTGACCTTAAGCGGAGGCCCAGCCGCGTCCCCTAGGGACAGCTCCAGGGGCCACCTTCCAGAGGAAACTACGGTTCCATCCAGCAAGGCGGAAATCGAGAGGGTTTGCTGATGGAGATGAGGACACCCCGAAGGATGTGGGCCCCCCGAGGGCTGGGACCCCTGGCACTTAGAGGCTACAGGGGGTCTGTACACAGGAAGCACTAAATCAATGCTTCGTTCCTATCTTCAGGACCGACCTGTAAAAGGCAGCCAACCACATATTCAGTGGTTCTGAAGAGGAGCAAGAGACTGGAAAGCACTGAGGGCGCTAAGGGTAGGGAAGGCCAATTTGTGGGATGTTAGGTTTGTTCCAGGCACTAACCCGAAGGTTTACTAATCTGCTGGGCTGGGGGGTGGGGAGCAGAGTTCAGGGGAGGTCTGGACCAAAATGGAGCATCAACACTAGGCTGGCCGGTAGTGCCCAGTGGACAAGGGACAGCTGCCTGGCTTATGCCTTACTTGACCTCATTGTTTCATTCAGAAATAACTTTAAACTTTACTCAACCTGCAGAGGACCAGGAAGTTAACAAGGGCATGGAGGTGAGGCATTATGGGTACAGGGGTTGATTTTGCTGAGCTTGCATTTAATGTTCCAGGGCAAGGCTGCCTTGCTCCAAAGAGAGGGCGTATTTAAATGAAAAAAGCAAAATATATCAACAAAACTTGTGGCTCAGTGGCCTAGAGAATGGAGGTCCTGGGTTCAAATATGACCTCAGACACTTCTTAGCTGTGTGACCTTGGGCAAGTCACATAACCCCCACTGCCTATCCCTTATCTCTCTTCTGCCTTGGAACTGATACACAGTATTGATTCTAAGACAGTAAGGGTTTTTTGGAGAACTTGTTAAAAACACAAAAGTATTGTGAAGAGACCTGTCAGGCATAACTAAAAGCAATACGCCTCCTTTCCTCTTAAACGCTTGGTGGGCTTCTACCCCAAGAACATCCTGATGCCACACTCCCAACAAATGGGGTTTTCTACCCTCAATTGAAGCCAGTGAATGGGGGGAGAGTGGCTGCTGGAGACAAATGATAGAAACTGGGGCTGAGGAGGCCTAGGTGCTCACAACTCACAAGGCAGATCAACAAAGAGAGTCCATAGTGATGCTAACAGCCCAGAGTCTAAGGTTTTAACCTTATATTCAGCATATATTCTATAGAAGGCTGGGACATAGCCTCCATTTCCATCCAAAATGGTGAAAATCAGTTTCATTGCTCTCCCATTACCTCATGTACAGAAGCAGCATTTACTTACATATATAAACATTGTTTCTGGGGGAAAAGAAGCTCTTTGAGATAGGAACAGCTTTATTTTTCATCATATGACCAGAGCTTAACAGCACCTGCTTATTGATTGACTGGTTAAAGGAATAAACTCTACATCTAGAGTAAACTTGACCAGCTAGAAATACACTCCTGGAAGGCCATGGTTTTCCTCTGGCATTGATTCTCTGATTTTTAGCCCATTCCCTGCATTCCCTCTAAACAGTGGGCCCTTCAACTTCCATCTGGCAGATCCCAAGAAAAAAGGCACTAACAGAACATGGGACAATAAGGGTCTTTAATTCAACATAGTCATCTCACTTAGTAACAAAAAAGCAGGAACCAATTTCCCCCCAAATGGTTGTTGGAGGACCTCTCCTGGGAATTGGGGCTATTTGCCCAGTACCCCAGAATGAAGTCAAGGGTTAGGGCCCCCAGAGCTCAGAGATCATAGTTGGGGTTCTTCCTCAAGATGACGAAGCCCTCCAGGATGGGGGTAACAGGCAGAAACTCCTCCGTAGCCAGCTCAGCCCGTTCCCCATGAGCCAGCAACACTGGGGTGGTATGTGTCTGGAACCCTGTGATAGTCTTAGGCTTCCCAGCCTGGCCTACCACATCCACTGCCTGGAGATTTAAAAAGGTGAAGTAAGAGGAAGCTGGGATCAGGGAATCCAGTAATCCCAGAATAGTGAAGTGAGTCCCTGAGCCCCACTGCCCTGTCCCAAGAGATCCTCTCCCCTCACCTGGCCCACGCGGACAGACACTGGCAAAGGCCGGAGCTCCTCATCAAAGGTGACCAGCATTCGGGGCTGCATGGCAGCCACCAATCCATATAGCACATAATGAGATTTGCCCAGAATAACTACAAGAAAGCAGCAAAGAGGTGTATGAGCAGTATTTCCCAATCCTGAGCACTGCCCCCTAACCCCCATTGGCTCTAACTCGTCCCCCCAGCTTTCCCCAACCCACCTCCTCAGTCTTGATGCTCCTTCCCCATACTGCCTTTATCTTCCCCAGAGCTGTCACTCCTTCACTCTGCCCACATTCTGCTTGCTCCCCTAACCCTGGGGCCACTCTCCCTGCCTCCTTGAGAGATGGGGATAATAGTTACCTAAAACACCAAATATAGTGGAATTAATGGCCAGCCTTCATCCCCAGAAGGCAGCCAACCAACCAAATGAGCCCAGCTAAAGGGAGCCTAAACCAATGGCAGGTATAAAGTAGACAATAGTAACCCTGAAAAAGCCCAGCTCCAACCCACTGGTCAGAACCTGAACCACCTCAAGGGACTTCTGGAGGCACCCCTGCATCACTAAGACTGACAGCCTTTTTTCTTAAGTTTCTGAAGGGGACTCACTGTTGCGGACATCAAGGAAGGAGACAAGCACAGTCAGCAGCCCAGCCACAGCCACCTGACTCATGAGCTGCCGGTCACTGTGGTAGGGGCAGAGGGTAAGGGTGCCCTTTCCCAAGTGGGTCAAGCCCTGTTCAGGATACAGTAAGAGTAAGGATCACAGGAGAGGTACTGCCCAAGCCCAATCATACAACCCCCACCAAAAGGACCCTATACAATCTCTAGGCCTCCCAGAGAAGAGTATTCCCCTTACCTGGGCCAAGCGCACCATGAAAAGGTTGTTAGGGTCCTTGGCATGATACTGTGCCAGCTGGCGCAGCATGGCAGCTAATCGAGCATTGTTGGTACCTGGAGATGAAACAATGGGGAAGACTCTTGGAGGCAGGAATACTGTGTAGGGCAATAGCCCAAACCTACTTCAGATGTTCCTCTCAGCCCAAGAGCCTCCCTTTTCTGCTGATACTCACCACTGCCCACCATGCCCATGGCAAATATGGAGTTATAAGACACCTCCGGGTCAGCATCATGGGAGAATTTGCTTAAGGTGTCCAGGATGTTGAGCCTCGGGTTTGAGACGGAGATCAGAGCCAGTGCCAGTGGAACCGCCCGGCGTAGCGTAGGTTCCCCATACCTAAGCTGGGATTTTAAAAAGGAAGGTCTTGAAAAGCAAAGACAGGGCAGAGGAAGTTCCTGGCCTAGACAGAACCATGGGTTCTGCCAGTTTCCAAACAGGATGGAACCATACATAATTGGTCTCTTATCCAAATCGATGAGGGCCCCGGGGGCCAATAGGATGGGGCATTGTGGGAAAGATGCCAGATTCAGAGAAAAACAATTATGTGCTTGAGCCCCATTTGGGTCTGCTGCTTCTTAGCTCTTTGAGCCCAAGTTTCCTCAACTGTAAATGAGGAAGTTGGCATAACTGGTAGATAAGAAATGATCAACTGTGGGGTAGGGATGGAAGGGATTTGTGTGCACCCTTTGACATCACAAAGATATGAGACAGACAGAAAGCTGGGAAAACTTCAAAGATGTCATTTAGAAGGAAGATGCTAGATCACATGGAAACCTTAACAGCAACAAAATCTGAAAAGATCCACAGAAGAAGAAAAGCTCAAAAGGGAATGAGGAACAAAGCTGCCTAAGATTTGGATACAACCTTGAAGTCTTTAAAGAACCAAAAAGTCAACAAAAGAAGTCTAGGATTGCAAATACAGCCTTTCATTCTGTTCCCAGCTAGGTACTTAAGTAGTGTTTACTGGTCTGCTAAATTTATAATGATTTTTTTTTAATAAGCAAAAAATAAAAGGCATTTGTCTACATGGGCTCTTCCAGCTCCAAAGTGACTTGACTCCTTCCTTCTACCCCCACCCCAAGAGGCCAGCCAAGAAACAAGCCCTTGCCCTACTGGCCCCTTGTACCATGCATGTAGCTCCAGAGCCTTCAAACCTGCAACTCACCAAGTGACCGAAGGTCCGAAGAGCCATCTCAGCCCCAATTTCCTCCCCCATAGCAATGAGGGCAATGCCCAGGACAGCCACTCCCTGCCAGAGAAAAGGAGGCCCAGCCTAGTGAGTCCCAGAGGCCCAGCTACCATGGCTCAGTCCCAGGAATGGACACCCCAAGGAAACTAGCTCTTGCCCTGCCCTGCCCCAGAGAGGCTCCTCCCTCCCCCAGGCCACCTGGTGGGCCCCCATGTCAGCAGGGGCCTCCTTTTTGTCCTTGTCTTTCTTCTCCTTCTTGTCCTTGTCCTCCTCCTTGTCCTTGGAGTCAAAGTGTTCACTACAGATGTGAAGCAGCTGTTGGACTTTCAGCACGTTCCCCGAGCCTGGGGTATAGGAGAGAGGGGTCAGAGAGGGCAGAGAGATAGCCAAGCCCAGAAGGGAAGGACAGTATAATCAGGAAATAGCCCTGGGAGGTTGAAGAGGAGGTGAAAAAGCTGTCTTTCCTATAGCACTTTCAGGATTCTGAAGCTCTTCAATACATTAGCTCAATGGATCTTCACATGTTCTATCACCCTCATTTTGCAGACAAGGAGACTAAGGCAGAAGAGGACTAAGTGACTTGCCCAAGGTCACTCAGATGTGTTCACCATCCCCTCTACCCCAAAGAGAAGGGAGTCTCTATGGGAGAAAAAAGCTTTGGGAAAAGATGAGGCATCAAAGAAGGCCCATTTACTGAGGAACAATGGAGCAAAGCAACACAGACCTGCATAGGCACATACGTCCACAAGGGTGTTGGCAAAACTTCGGAAGGGTTCTGACACAACCTCCAGAGCTGCCAGGATTGCTTCAATGGCCTCACCCTTGCCTAGGAAGGGCAGCAGAGTTCAAGGGTCATACCAATTCTCCCACCCAGACCCCACTCCCCTCTACATGGCCTGCAGAATGACTGCCAAACATGCCACCGACCAGCCTGGCTCACCAAGGTGGTTGAGGCCCAGTCCAAGGGGAAGCCAACGGGCATAAGTGTCCTTGAGCTCAGTCTCAGACTTCTCCATGATAGTCTGCAGGATAGTGGATGTAACATCTCCATTGCAGGAACCCACAGCAATCATGCCACAAGCCAGAGCTGTAACGCCTGCTACCTGCAGAGAAGGATGCTCAGGGCTGGCTTCCCAGACAAATCCTCATTCAATACTTGGTGATTTGACTTCAGGTCCCTGTTTTCTTTGTTCCACTTTGGGGAGGAGTCCTTCCTACCCATGGGGAAGGCAGCTTTTTTCTACAGAGAGTGCCAACCTCTATACAGCAGCCCAAAAAGCCCACTTTACTTCCTCCAGGACCTTTTTCTAAATCTCAACTTGTGATGAATTGTGACCTCTTCCAAGGAACAGTGAGGCCCCAGGCCTGTCAAAGTTGATCAAAGGACAAGATACTAGGAATATATAAATCCTGAACAAGACCAGGCTCCAGAGGGGCTTTGTGCCAATGACTCACATCTATGTCCCCGTTTTCCTGGACATTTCCAGGGTGAGTCCCAGAGCTCAAAGCCCATTCCCTGAGGGACCAACTCTCCAGACATACCTCCATACTGGACTTCGAATCTCCCATCACCGGCAACAGCAAAGTTAAGACATCCTCACGATTTGAGCCTGCGTAGGCCAGGCCAAGCCTAAGAAAGCCAGGAAGAAATGTTACCCAAGGAAGAGGAGAAAGCGAACTCAATGGAAGTGAGCAGGATACCAAGGGCCTTACCCGAAAATGGCACCAAGCCGCATTGTATTGCTGTTATGTAGTACATAGTCAGAGAGCAGGGCTAAGGCTGGGTCACACTCATTTCGGACTCCTGAGTTCACGATACCACAGGCGAGGAGTGCTCCTGACTATGAAGAGAAGACAGAATCTACTCTCTGGCCTGACTTTCCCCTAACCAACTCTAATTATGAATATGGTTCATTTCTTTGAGAGAAGGGGGCAGTGAAGTGTATAAAACGTGACAAGCCAAGCAAGCTTCATCAGTGAGATGTGTACTACAAGATCACAGAAAAGGGAAAGGGGCATTCTCAAGTCTTTGCTGGGCACTACCCAGGCTCACCTTGATATAGTCTTCTGAGGAGTAGAGGTACTTATCGATCTGGGTGAGACCCCCATCCACGTCCCAAAGAAGGATCATACCCAAGGAGGCCGCTGCACTCAACATTCCTATGGCAGGGAGAAAGTGTCATCCCATACTGGACCACAGTCAAAGGAACTGGAGCCAGAGAAAGGACAGCAGGAGGGAGACTGGAAAAGGGCAAAAGCACATGATCATACCATGATCCTTATTCTTATATAGCCATTTGTTGCCATCATCTGTGAGCAGCTTATCCTGGCCAAAGGCGGCATTGACAAAGCCATTCACGAAAGAGGCTGCCAGATTCATGCGAGCTGAGTCCACCTGGGAGCCACTGCCCCCAAACCCTGCACCAGGAAAGGAGAAAGAAATGAAGACTAACTCCAGCTTTTGGGCCTTTGTCCGAGCACCCTCCAAACAGTGAGCCAAGCTATGATCTGGAGGATCACAGGGTGGACTGACTTCCTGGAAGTTAACCTATCAGTTAAGGTGCTATTATTGTTGTGGTTATCATGCTGACAGGGTGTTTAATAACCAACATAGTTTCTTCTCAAATCTCCTCTATGGAAACAATAGAATTAAATACTTCGAGAATGCCACGGTGGTTACTCACTGTTATTTTCCAGATGGGTTTTATAAATGTCATCAGGCACCTTGGGCTCCATGATGTCAAGCTGAAAAGCAAAAATCCCAGCATTACATTAGAATTGTGCCCCAAACAAGGACAATTTCCCTTTAGTACTTCCACCAAAGGGCAATTGGGGCAAAGAATAATTTGACAGGAGAGATGGCACAGAAGTATTTTAAAAGCACTAAATTGGAAGGTCCCAAGTTCAAATTCTGTCCATGATGACAACCTGGGAGTTATTGGGGGTGGGAGGGCCACTTAATCTCAATATATTATAATTTTCTCACTGACTGAATGAAAATGTGCCCACGGTGAGCCATGAGCCAGACCGTGGCTTAGAGCCCTGGGGAAGTGGTTCCCAAAGAGAAATCTATACTCCTCTGACTCGGGAGCCATCAGACTAGGATGGTACCATTTCTTCTACCTCCCTCAGAGTTTTGAGAATCAAGTGCTCTGCAAACAGGGAATGCTGGTTCCAATGGTGATAGATGGGAGGCCCCAGCCAGCAGACAAAGAGGACAGGTGCCTCACCTCCCGAGCCAAAGCCAAGAAGTTGCTATTGAGCTGCACGTTGGACATGATCTCAGTCAGATCCTCATACTCTTCCACATCTTCACTGAGCTCCAGGAAAACCCCATGACGGCCCAGCATGAAGGCCATCTGCTTCTGGACCACCCTGGGGAAGAATGCCATCATGTTCACCAGCTGGCTGCCCGAAAAGTGTCCCTGGGACCTACACTTTCACCCACATGCTATCCTAGACGATATAGTTACACGCACACATCCTTGCAGGAAGTGAAGATATCTTCCACCAGCTCCATGTCATTGAGCATCAGGGCCAGTCGCAGAGCCTCAGGGAAGCGAGAGAACTTTCGGAAGACTCCCAGGGCACAGCGCAGCAGGGCCGAATTCTCAGGCTCTGGTACATAACTCACGCAGCTAAAGAAGAAAGCCCATGGGATGCACTTAGCTCTCAGGCCCTGGCAGGCCACACTCAAACACCCCACCACCACCACCACCCTCATGACCCCTTCCCTTACTGACCTGGTGAGGTAGAGACAGACTTTGGCATAGGCGTTGTCATCGATGTCCTTCTCCAGCATATCCATCTGCTCAATCTCCATGAGCAGGTCACATGCCTCATGCTCTGCATTGTGGGCCATGTTATAAGGGACAATCTCCTTCACCAGGGTTAGCAGAGGCTCCCGTTGTGCCTTCTCAGCCTCATCCAGCTCTTGCCACTCTTTGGCAACTTCACCTGCCAGATGCCTGGAGGAGCCCGAGGCATCATTTAGGAGAGGAGATGCTTACTTCTCTGAGGCCTCTGGCATAGGGCTCTCAGAGGCCAGGGTCATCCCCCAGAGACCTCCCTCTGATCTCCCCAACCCCAAACCCCAGACTCATGCTTACCGAACATACTCATGGCCCCATGAGGCCAGTTCCTCCTGGGAACCCACTAGCCGATACTTGAGGCATTCACGCTCCCCACTCATGGTCATGGCCAGGACAGAGATGATGTCTGCTGCAAAACGCTGCAAAAAAAACTGAGCCATGACACAGGAGAAGGCAAGGTACTGCTGCCCAAAGCAATGAGCCTGCCTGCCTGCCTACCCCTGAAAAGCAGGCACAAACCTGGAACCATGGCCAGCACAAATGATGGAAGAGTGGCAAGAGGGATGCCCCATATATTTATTAGTGGCACTATCTGGGGGCTACTGAGTGATAAATATGGCACCCCAAATAAGGAAACACTGATATGCTGCAAGTATGGAACTATAGCTCTCAACTCTGAATTGTACAAATGCAACAGTACCAATATAGAAAAAAGCATACAGAAGACAAAAGGAAACACAACAAATAGTCTTTGTTCTAGCTCACACATGTGTTTGTCGGTCTCATACTTTTAGAACTGGGGTTCTAAAAAAAAAAAAAAGCCTAAGGGGGTCTGTGAACCATTGTTACTTTCATTAACCTCTAAAGGAATAGGATTCAGAAAAGATCTAGTCTTTCAGTTTCCCTAGACATTGCTCAAAGGAGGCTGAGGACACAAATAAGCAAAAACTCCTGTTTTAAGTGAACAGATCTAAGAATTTACTATTTTCTTCTGTATTTTATCAGACAGATAAGAGTCCATCAGATTGAGTTTGTAATCAATACTATTTTTTAATATTTTTTGATGATTATAATCCCCAACTTATTCTTTTAGAGGCATTCTCACACAGACCTAGGGCTATCATCCCTGCCCTGTCCTGTCACCCCTGAAGTCAGAAGGTTCAGAAAATCTGAATCAAGACCCAGTCCTGCCACTCACCAGCTGTATGACCACAAGTAAAGCTGAGATTCAGTTTTGCCATTTGAAAAACAGGGCTACTTGGCCAATGGTATCCAATTCACAGCATCATTGTGCTAAAATCATTCTGTAAACCATCATATGCTACCTTGGCCTGAGCTATCATGAGGACCAAAGGCAAGTGGTCTCACCTTATTCTCACCAGGCTTCATGTTCTCATAGATCTCCTTCAACTTGCCATAGTGTGGACGCAGAAATTTCAGAGGCTTCGGCACAGAAGTCATGGAGGTTGTGGAGGAGCGTATCTGCCGCCGCAATTCCTCCAAGGCTGGTCTGTAGAGGGATGTGTCCTTCTCCTAGTTGAGGAAGGGATGTGCAGGGAAGGGATCACATAAAAGAGTGCTACACCTCCTTCAAGATTTAACAGAAGACCTCAGGAGATGCATCTCTCTCTCTCCTGAGGAAAAACCCCAAATGACAAACTGAATACCAAAACTATGGCAATACTGATGTGCCACAGAGCAAAGACAGAGTCCATTCATCTACAGTGACCAGAGCCCCAAAATCCATTTAAGTTTGTAGGCAAAAAACAAACTGGGAGGGAGGTCAGAAAGAACTGCAGTTTTTATTGACGTCTTTGGGGATTTGTCTGATATTGTATTATTTTGTGCTATATTTCATGTGATTATAATCTGAATAAACAAAGAGACCAAGTCCCAGAGAAAGACCCAAAGGGTAAAAAAAGCAAACAGCAGCCTAGCAGGCCTGGCCATCATGTGTGCTCCTTTGCATAGTGACAGGGAGGGAGAGGGGAAGAATCCCAATGGAGACCCACTTGGGCGGCCTCATGACTCACCCCGAGTCGCTCCACCAGCATCTCCAGTTCATCCTGAAGTTGTTTGTCCTCCTCAGACTACAGAGGGAGACAGAGGGTCAAGGAACTTCAACACATCCACCCCAACCTCCCTTCTCTGAAGACCCTTCTCCCCAGCAGAGTAGACACACACATTTGCAGGGATGGGTGCAGGGCACTTCCCCTCATACCAGTATCTTACAACTCCAATCACTGACTTCTTTAAACAAGAGACAGAGAGAAGAATCAGACAGAGAAAAGGAGGAGGCAGAGACAGAAAAACAGGAAAGAGATAAAGAAACAAACTTTTTAAAAAGACTGATCTTTTCCCCTTAGGGATCAGCTCCCATGAGATGCCTTACATACACTCTACCCCAGGCCTGGGTAGAAATAAACCATCTTTGTAGGTAGGCACCAGAGGCAGGAGAGGAGCTAGTCCCTGGTCTATCACCATGGAAACAAGACCAGTAAAAGGAATCTTTCCTTCTGGCCCTCCAGCCTGGGCCCAGAGAAGGCAGAGAATAAAGTGAGCATTAGAACTGAGGTCAGGAACACCCGAATTCAGATACAAGACACACAGTGGCTCAGCGAGTGATCCTGGGCCTCAGTTTCTTTATCTATAGAATGGGGAAAAACCTACGGCCTCCGGTTGTAGCCCTCACTACAAGGATGCTCGCGACACTCCTTTGAGGGAAGGGGCGCAGTCTGCTACCCCTTATCTGAGAGCTACTATCTCCCGGTTCTGGGTTCCAATCCCACTCCTGTCATTTGGGCCTCCATTTCCTTCTTCGTAAAAAGGGGGAGTGGCTTGCGGGCTCTTTCCGGGCCGGGCCGGGTTCCCTCGGGGCTGTGCTGATTCTACAGTAGGGCTGGGGGAGAGCTCGGCGGGCAAGGCGTGGAGGCAAAGGTGCGAGCCGTTAAGGAGGGGATGGGGAAGAGGGGTCTGAAACGTGGCGGGGGGCCGGGCCAGGGCTCGGGACCCTGGGCCTGGGGGCCGTTGGGCGCCGCCGGGCCCGAGGCCTGTGCCGACGCCGACCGTGACTCAGCCCAAGGCCCGGCCCGCCCGACCACCACCGCCGCTCACCAGCTCCTGCTCCTTGTCCTTGTCGCTGAGCTCCCGACGCTCCTTGCCGCCAGCCTTGTCCTCCGTGGCCCCGGCGCCTCCCGCAGGGGGCTGCGAGTGAGGCGGCGGCGGCGGCGGCGGCAGCACCGCCTTGTTGCGGCCGCCCGGCTCCATGGCGCGCTCCGCTCCGCTCCAGCCGCCCCCGCGGCCGCGCATGCGCGCGCGCGCACGTGTCCACGCCGCATCGTCGGCACGCACGCACGGTACGCACGCACGGCTAGACTACAAGTTCCACAAGGCAGCGCGTCGAGGGCAACTACGGGTCGCACTGAGAATGGATACTTCCCTGCGCATGCGAAAGCCCTCCGGATGTGCAGGGAATGCTTGCGTGCATGCGTTCATTCAGTCATTCATTCATGAAATAAGCAATTGTTAAATGGCTACCACGTGGGAGGCACGCTGCTAAAACCGGAAGTACCAAGACCAATAAATGTCCCAAGCCTTCAGAGAGTTTTCATTCTACTAGGTGGATGCAGCCAGAAGTGGTAAATAGAAATCTCAGATATATCCAAGGAGCAGCTAGCATTTCTATAGCTCTTTTAAGTGTGTAAAGCGCTTTACAAATAGCATCTCATGTGATTCTCACAACAGCCCTGAGAAAGAGGCAGTGTCAGTATTCTCCCCATTTTACAGATGAGAAAACTGAGTCTAATAGGTAAAGTGACTTGCCCAGGGTCGACCACTAATCAGTGCCCAAGGCAGGATTTGAACTCAGGTCTTCCTAACCTTAGTTCCCTCCCTCTCCTACTGCTACCTACTTACCTATCACGGAGATAATCTGGGAAATACCTCTTTGGAGGTCTTTGGACCAACCTGCTCATTTTATAGATGAAGAAACTGAGGCTAAAGGATGATCCATTTAGAGCTGGAAAGGGACTTAGAGGTTATCTGCACCCTAGGGTAATAGTTCTAGAGCTAGAAGCCAACCAGTTTAACATTTGACAGAGGAAAAAACTGGGGCCTCTCTCCATCCCCCTCTCCCCTTGACTCTATCTCTCTTAATGTCTCTCTCTGTCTCTGTCTCTGTCTCTCTCAGTGATCTGTCCAAGGTGGCACAGCAATCTAGAGGATTCAAACTCATGTCCTAAGTACAAAACCATTTTTCCCATTGAGAAAGGTCCTTGAGGGTGGGATGGGGAAGCAATCAGGATAGAATTCCAATAGTAAGTGACTCTCCAGTTCAAACAAGATATTTTAGGTAAAACACTTTATTATCCTTTCTCCAGGCATTGCTTAGCAGCCATCTCCTCCATGAAGCCTTCCAGAAATTCTCTCTGTCTCTTCAATGTGGCCTAAATACCTTGTATTCTCCCCCCTCCCCCCCATCCCAACCCCAATAAAAAGGAAAAGCTCTGGAATGAAAAATGAAAAAATGAAAGCTCTGAAAAAACACACAATTTGATTTTTTTTTTGTCTCCAAAATCATTATTTATTCTGTACATAACCTGTATTTGCTTACAAACAGGTTGGGTGGCCCAGTGGATAGAGTGTCAGGTCTGGAATCAGGAAGATTCATCTTCCTGAGTTCAAATCCAGCCTCAGAAATTTACTAGCTGGGTGACCCTGGGCAAGTCACTTCATCTTGTTTGCCTCCATTTCCTCAACTATAAAATGATCTGAAGAAGGAAATGGCAAACTATCTGTGTGACCCTGGACAAGTCACTTCCATGCTGAACCTCATCTCCCTCATCTAGACAGTAGGGGGAAAGAGCATCTCTGGAAATTAACTCCCAGGGTAGCTGTAAGGGTACAGTAAGATGATGCAAACTACATAAATGTAAGCTATTATTGTTGAATGTTCAATTAATTGAATCATTTGACCTGGAATTTTAACATACCCTATGTTGAGCAAATGAGTTATTACCTGGGACTAGGACTATTTTGATCCTAAGAAAATCATATAGCATTTTATGTAGTATCATTCAATTAGCTAACCAGTGAGCATTTATTAAACACTTCCTAAATCCCCTTCATGGAGTAGTTCCTTTCCTGAAGGAATTTGCATTCTAATAGGAAAGCCTCTAAAAGACAGAGAGAGAGAGAAAGAGATGGAGGGAGGGAGGGAAGGAGGGATAGATAGAACTTAGAAGGCACTAGCAACTGAGAAAGGAAAAAGCCTCCTGCAGAAAGTGGAATTTGGATTATGCCTTTTTTTTTTTAAACCCTTACTTTCTGTTTTAGAATCAATACTGTCTAGGGGTTCCAAAGACAGAAGAGCAATACAGGCTAGACAATGGGATCACACAGCTAGGAAGTGTCTGAGGTCAGATTTGAATCCAGAACCTTCCATCTCCAGACCTGGCTTGCAATCCACTGAGCCACCCAGATGACCCTTGGGTTATATCTTGAAGGAAGCCAGGGATTCTGAGGCAGAGGTGAAGAGGGAAAGCTTCTAAGCATCTGGGAGAGCCAGTGGAAATGGAGTGCGGATAGGAGGTGTGAAGGTGTGAAGAACATCTAATAAGCCAATATGGTCTGACTTTAGAGTCCGTGAAAGAAAGAACATAGAATGTGGGAAATCTGGAAAGAAGAAAATGGGTCAAACTGTGAGAAGCTCGAAAAAATAAACAGTTTCTATTTGATCCTAAAAGAACTGGAAGCCACTGGAGTTTATTGGGTAAGAGGGCAATGTGATGAGACTTGTGCTTTAGGAAGATCCCCTCCACATCCAGAGAAAGAACTGTAGGCATCTTTCACATCAGTGTGTTTTGGGCTTTATTTGGGGGTTTTGGTTACATAGAAGTGTCCTCTTGCAACAATGACCTTCCATAGAAGATTTTTTGCATGACAATAAAAAATTTTTAAATACATTTTTAAAAATGTGGTGGCTGTATGGTGAATAGAAGGAAAGGGGAAGGGACTAAGTACTTCTTTAGTGCCCACTCTAGGCCAGCCACTATGCTATATGCTATCTAAATATCTTCTCATTTGCTCATTGGATGAAGCAAGGAGAGACAGTTGCCTCAATGGTCTAAGGGAGAGGAGTTGAAGGCCTGAACTGGAGTGTTAGAGGAGAGAAAGGAGCCTCTGAGGCTTGCTGTGAACATCAAAACAAGATTTGGAAACTGATTAGATAGATGATATGAGGGAAAGTGAGAAGCTGAAGATATCAGATAAACTGGGAAATGGGACCAGTCTGGAGGTCCACTGGATAGTAACAAGACAGTTTGGAGGAGAGGAGAATTTGGGGGTGAGGGAGAGAGAAAGGGAATGGATCTGAGATGCCAGAGTAATTCAAAATTCATTGAATAGGCGGTTGGGGATGCAGGAATAGAGTCCAGGAGACAAGCTGGGTCTGAATACATTGAATTATCTGCAGAGATAACCACTGAACTCATGGCACCTTATGAGATCACCAAGGGAGAGAATTGAGTGTAGGGGTTCTAAAGATATTGGGAAGAAGCTCAGAACCCTTGAGCAGGCTTATGAGGTCTACAGATCCCTTCACAGAATAATACTTTTATTTTAAAAAATGTGTTAAACCCTTACCTTCTGCCTTAGAATTAATACTACTGTATTGGTTCCAAGACAGAAGAGCAGTAAGGGCTAGACAATGGGGGTTAAGTGACTTGCCCAGGGTCATACAGCTCGGAAGTGCCTACGGTCAAATTTGAACCCAGGACCTCCTATATCTAGGCCTAGCTCTCAGTCCACTGCACCACTCAGTTGCCCCCTGGAATAATGTTTTCAAATCATGGAAAGACATACTAAATTTAACTACATTTAGTAAAAGTGAAGATAATTTTTTTTCCTATCAAGATTCTTTGAGGATCCATGAACTCAAGGTTAAAAATATGTGGCATAGGAGCAGCTAGGTGGATCAATGGATAGAGAGGCAGTCCTGGAGGTGGGAGGTTCAAATCTGGCCTCAGACACTTCCTAGCTGGATGACACTGGGCAAGTCACTTAGTCCCCATTGCCTGGCCCTTACCACTCTTCTGCCTTGGACTGATACTTAGTATTGATTCTAAGACACAGGGTAAGGGTTTTTTTTAAACTAAAGTAAAATTTTAAAAGACCTGCTAGATAGGAAAACATTGTACACAAAGACGGATACACTGTGGCACAATCGAATATAACAGACTTCTCTATTAATAGCAATGCAGTGATCCAGGGCAATTCTGAGGGACTTGAGAAAGAACATTATCCACATCCAGAGTAAGAACTGTGGGAGCAGAAACACAGAAGAAAAACATCTGCTTGATCACATGGGTCAAGGGGATATGATCAGGGATATAGACTCTAAATGATCACCCTAGTGCAAATAATAATATGGAAATAGATCTTGATCAATGACACATGTAAAACCCAGTGGAATTTCATGTCGGCTACAGGAGGGGGGAAGGGAAAGACGATGATGGAGCAGAGGTAGACCCATCAATGAGAGCTTTCTGAGGATGGGGGAGATATGGGCATCTTTGTAGACAGTAAGGGAAGTAACCAGTAGACAGAAGACACTAAAGATAAACAAGACAATCAGGATGATGGAGGAAGCAATAAGCTCCAGAAGACAGGATGAAATGGGATCCCAAGGTAGGCCGTGGCAAAGGAAGAGCTAGCTCTATGTGTGAGATGAGATAAAGGAGGAAATATTGGCAGAAGGTCTCCAAGGGACTGAGATAAGGCAGAGGGGAGTAAAGGGAACTCTCAGCCTCAGTGAAATATGAGGCAAAATTGTTGTTGGAACTGTGACTTAGTATGACCATTTTAGAAACCAATTTGGAATTATACAAATAAAGTGATGACAATGTCAGAACCCTTTGACCCAAAGATACCATTCATTACTCAGCTTAAACCTCAAAAGCAGGTAATTTAATTAATTAGGAAGAATTATTATTTAGAAGAACTAGAAAGAGAGAAGCTGCCCATTGGTTGGGAAATCGCTAAATGAAGTGTGGTGCATGGATGTAATTAAATATTCCTGCGATGTAAGAAATGATGTGTGTGATGGAGACTGAGAAGCCTGGAAAGAGTTACGTGAACTGATGCAGAATGAAGTCAACAGTGCCAAGAAAACAATTTAACCAGTAACCATGACAATGTAATGGAAAGAAACACACACATACACACAAATCAAAAGTGAACCTAGCAAAATGATAAAGGTCAAGCATGACTGAATGAAGAAACACGAGAGGACAGCTCCAACCTATCCCAAGTGTTACACTTTGTATATATGGATCAACCATGCTGGTTTTTTCCCTCTTGTAACCAGCACAAGATGAAATAACTGAGGAAACAAAGGTTCGATATTCTGAGCATATGAATTTACTAAGAAATGTTTGCCAATTGCCCAACAAATCAGGACTAAGCCCCTTCCTCAGTTTTGGGCTAAACCCTGAATACAGGAGGAAATGGACTTTTTTATATACTAAAAACAATTAATGAGACCAATTAATTGAAAAGAATCAATACACCATTAGGTAATCTGATTTCTAATTGGATGAAAGACTAGGGACTTTGCAAATTGGGAGGAGGAGCGCAAAGAGGTACAATCCCTCTGGGACAGGGATGTTCCACTCCTCTCTAAATGTCTGAAAACAATCAAAAGAACTGAAAACAATAACTGACTGATCAATATGGGGCCAATTCTCAGAGAAGGCATATGGGTTGTTAGAGACGTACAACTGTGAGAAAACTCCTTCTTGGGAATCTAACTGTGTTTCTAACTTGGGTTCTTGATTAAAGGCCTCTAAATGGCAGGTACGAGTAGTCCAATTTCGGAGCCACAAATGGCTAGGTTCAAACAACACAATAAGTTTTTTTTTTCCCAATTCTTATAAATAAACAAGCTTTTCTCATGAGACAGAATCTGGACTAGGCCTATAATTGAATAGAAAGAGAATTAAGCCAGCTCCAGAACTGAATCACAAGATGGAGTCAGTGTGATTCATTCAATTCCCACAATTAACTACTTGCTTTCAGTTTTCAATCCTTCAATTTTCCTCAAGCTCTTTTTCCTTTTTAACTTTAAAAATACACTGGTGGCTCAGTGGATGGAGAGCCAGGCCTAGAAATGGGAGATCCTGGGTTCAAATATGGCCTCAGACTCTTCCTAACTGTGTGGTCTTGGACAAGTCACTTCACCCCCATTGCCTAGCCCTTACTGTTCTTCTGCCTCAGAACCAATACACGGTATTGATCTAAGATGGAAGGTGAGAGTTTCAATTTAGAAAAAATACTATTTGTACATGAGATGGTTCTCTAGGAGGAAGGATACTGGGAAAAATATGGGGATGTAAAAAAGAATAACACAAACTTATTGTTTTTAAATGAGGCAAGATTCTCAGCTAAGAGGATGAGGAGTGAAGGAGCTACCATGGTGTGAAGAGGTTTTAAAAAGGTCTGGAAGAGCCATTGCTGAGTGGGAGAGTGAATCAATGAGGGCTTTACAGAGCAAGGATGGAGCTAGAATTAGGGAGCAAGAGACTAGAGAGAATGGAGTAGCCATAACTGGTCAAGAGGGAGAAGGAAAGAGAGTGTAGCCCAGGGGAGGGCTGATGGTCCAGGGAAGAGCCGAGAGTTCTGGAAGCCACAATGAGATGCTAGAGCAGGGTTTGGGGCTATAAGGCAGTGGGAGAAGTGCAAAGACAATACATTGGGATCCATCAGATGAGGGAATCTGGGAACGAGCCAATGAGGACGTGGCGGTGCATCTATGGGTGAAGACAAGATTAAGGGTTGGAGCATCTTGGTCTATTGCTGACAGAGTAGGAGGAATGACAAAGAGTGTCAGTGCCCAGAGAAGAACTTGCTAGTGCTTGTTGCAAAGGATGGAAGAGAAGGAAAGGATGTCCCTGGAGAAGCATGGGCTGATGATGGCGGCAAAGAAGGAAGAAGCGGTCTGGCTGATTTACACTTGTTTATTGGCAAAGTATCATTGTAGGATGGAGACCACCTTCTTCCCCTCCCACCATCCATGTAAAAATAAACTCTGCCCAACCCCCTCCCCTCCTCCCTCTGCCCGAGCTGGGGTTTCTGGGGGACCGCCTAAGCCTGCAGCCTAAGACACTGTGGTTGTCTACATTCCCTCCTACCCCTTCCCTCAGCTTGAGCAGGAATGCCTTGGGCAAAGGCGTTCTGGATGGAGACTCCAACTCGAAGCCGTCCCCAGGGCAGGGGAGACAGCAGGAGCTGGGAGTGGCAGGACCAGGGGCAGCTGCCCAGGCCAGGTACAGGGGCGCTGAGGACCAACTCCTGACCCAGGGACCAAATGGAGACCCAGCCAGGCTCTGTCTGGGTTCCTGAGGAAGGCAGTGAGTTTTCTGGGGATGCCAGAGGGCCCAGGGACTACTTTGCGACGTTCCTTCACACCCCTGAAACGTGGTGCCCTCGTCGCTCTCAAACCCCAGCCCCTGCCGAGTCAGGAGACCCCTGCCCAGGGGGCCACTCAGACCATCAGCACACAGGTCCTTCCAGGGGGCCAGCTCCTTTAATGCAGGAGGGAGGGGACCCAGATCTTGTTCCAGACAGAGCCCATCAATCCCTACATCCTTTGCTGAGCTCCCCCCTGAGTGGGCTTTCTACCCTCCCAGCCCCCCAGAAATCTGGCTAGCATCTAGGCTGGAAACAAGCCCTCTGCAGGAAGAAGAGGCTGTCACAGTGAACGAAGGAGGGGCTCAGCTCAGGCCTGAGTTACCGCCTCCAACCAGTGGCACATCGTGGTGGTGAAGAGAAGGGGTCGGGACGGGGACCTGCGGGTACGGCATCACAGTCAGCAGAGGGAAGCAAGGCCTGGGGCTCGCTCAGCTTTAGCTGGATGCCAGGCTCTGGGGAGAGGACAGCCTGGCACTGCCGCCCCAGCGTCTGGCTCCCTGGCAGAAAGGCCCAGGGCCCCGGGGCGGGCAAAGGGCGCCAGCTGCAGGGAAGGGCCGTCTGGGGGCACAGCCGGCTCTCGGCCCCTACCACACCTCGCAGAGTTGCCCGGGGTTCATGGGAGAGCCGACGGGGCAGTTGAAGTGTCGAAGGAAATCCCGGGAATTGGAGAGAGTGCCCAGCACTCGGAAGCGGGCAGGGCTGTGGGGGTCCGTCACCAAGCCCTCGTGAGAGCTCTCAGGAGTGCGCACAGAGCACCACACCTGCAGGCCGGGACAGACAAAAGGCACAGCTCTTCCTCCATTCAATTCGAGGCCCTTCCCCCCCCCCACCCCCCCACTGCCCTCGACTTTGAAATTCTTAAACTGTCAGCCATGAGGACCTGAGTTCAAATTCCGTCTCTTCTACTAACTCCCCAGGCAAGTCCCTTAATCTCTCTGGACCCAGAATTCCCTCCTTTACACAAGGAAGGGATGAGAGGATGATTCTATTTTTGAGATATTCTATAGTATTCTATCATATAAACCCATGTTATATAGGTGGCTATTTTCACACAATCTATATTTCTATATATAGAAATATAATCTCGTTCAATCCTCACAGCAAACAAAGGCAGGTTCTGGTCCATCCCCTTTTGTAGTTGAGGAAACAGAGTCAAACAGAGGTTAAGAGACTTGCCCAGGGTTACAGATGAGGAAACTGAGGCCCAGAGAGGAAGCGAGTGCTCAGGGTCACAGTGCCTCTCGATGTCTTTTCTTTCCATTATATCCACACCGTGTGTGTGGGTGTGTGTGTGGGTGTGTGTGTGTGTGTGTGGGTGTGGGTGTGGGTGTGGGTGTGGGTGTGGGTGTGTGTGGGTGCCCTCCCCAGGGCTCACCATAGGATATTTAAGTTGGCAACCTCACTACTTAATAAAAAGAACCATTTAGTATTTCTTTTGTCCTAGGTAAGGCATGAAAAGAATGACTGAGAACCAGGAGAGTTTGGGGACCTCTACACCAGACCGATTTGGCTCTAGGACCGACGGATGGAGAGTGAGGAACAGTGGAGTGGAAAGGTGGTTTGGGAGTGAGATGACCTGGATTCAAATCCTGCCTCTATTCTACCTGGACGACCTCAGGTTGGTCATTTTCCTCCTGTAGGCTTCCTTTTCTCTAAAACGAAGAGGCTAAACACTTAATCATCTCTTCCTTGCTACACAGAATTGTAGAGCCCAGGAAGAAATGAGAGCTCATAGGAGATTAAAGAGGGGGCCCCGGTTTGTGTTGCCATTTCCCAGTTCACCAGCTCAACTTCAACAGGGTCTGGGGGAACCAGGGCCCCAGCCCCCAACTCTATTTTCTTCTTCTTTCTCTCTACTCCGAGCGTGACATAGGGCAGAGGGCGGTAGAGAGGGAGGGCCTGGGGTGGAATCCTGCCCCTGAGGTGACTGTACCTGGGCAAATCCCACAAAGAAGAGCTGGTGGTTAGTGAATCCCACAGCTGGGAGGTGCTGCTCCTCCCCGTGCTTCCTCAGCCACATTTGGTAAGCCTAGGACCAAGCACAGCACAACCATGCCCAGCGTGACCTTTGCCTCTCCATCCCTCTGGGGCATCCCTTCCCCACCTACCAGGCTTGCCTGGCTTCTCTTGCCTCTCCCCCCAGAGAGGGATGTGCAGAGCAGAAGGCCTGGCTGCAGCAAGAAGGACCCCTCACTCACATTATAAGCAGCCTTGAGACCCCCGTTGTCGGCAATGTTCTCGCCTAATGTCTGCCGTCCATTGAGCCGCTCACCGTTGACCTGGTACCGTCCATACTGCTCCTCCATACAAGCTGTGTGGTTCTGAAATGCGGCCAGGGATTCATTCTGCCACCAAGGTCGGAGGTTCCCCTCTTTGTCATACTCCCTTCCTGATCAGTTTCAGACATAAACAGATACACATTCATTGTTGGTAGCATTGCAAATCTGCAGAATCTTTTACAGAGAAGGATCTGGCAGTGCCCAGCAGGAGTTGCAAAAACCCTCGCACCCCTTGAACCAATGATTCCATTGCTGGGAAATTAATATAAGAAGTTCACATTTTTAAAAGAGTTTTCTGTTCAGATGTTCATAGAACATCCTAGTAATAACAAAATTAGAAGCATTTTAAATATTCAACAAATAGGAGAAAATCATGGCATATTAACTGGAAGTCGCTAAACCCGAATAATTCAAGTCAAACAATCATTTATTAATCACTTACTATGGGCCAGGCACTCTAAGCTAGTTGGTTATATAGCTGTTTAGGGTTTAATAGTTTCTAAGATTTTTCAGTTGGATTTGTAATTTCATTTGTTTAGGGAACTTCCAGTGTGGCAATTCTTTCTCTCACCTGCACCTCAGCACCTGCTCTGTAGATAATCATCTGAGAGGTGCTTGGGGCACCAAGGGTCCTACTCAGTTTCACAGAGCTAGAATGGGTCAGAATAGGGATTAGACCCATGTCTTTCTGACCCCCAATCCAACTCTATCCACTAAGGCAAGACAGAAAAAAAAGAAGGCAAGGGACCAGGTCTCATCTGCCCTAAGAAATGAGAGGGACAGAACAAGAGTGCCAAGCTAGGCTAAGTCTTCTGCCCATGAAAGTGCGGGGGTATAACAATAGGTAGGACAGGCCAGCCAGTGACGCCCTTGGGTTCCTACCTTGGTCATCAAAGGCATGTGTCAGCTCATGACCCATCACCACGCCGATGCCTCCAAAGTTCAAGGCCCTGAACAAGACCAACAGATGGCCCATGAGGAGCTCAAGTCCTGCTCCTGGGCCCAAGAGGCCCTGCTGCCAGCCTCCTCTCCTCCATGCCCTCTCCCATGCTTTTATCCAATGCTCCCATCCCCGTCCCTAGGCTCACTTGGGGTGGCTTCGGGCATAGAAGGGGGCCTGCAGAATGCCAGCGGGGAAGACAATCTCGTTCTTGGTCGGAAGATAGTAGGCGTTCACCGTCTGTGGGGTCATGCTCCACCTGTACGGGAAGGTAGAGGAGGATTCATTTCAGTTGGGCAGAACCATAATGGTTTGGACCCGCTGGGCCATTCCCACACCCAGACTTGAGATCCGTCCCGCATGCCCTCAACCAGCCCAACTCCCAGCCCCAAAGCCAAGTCCCTCTCCATCTTCTCAGAGCCCAAAGGTTGAGAAGACCCCTCCACTCTCACTGGTCCCGATTGGGAGGCTTGCGAAGTTGGTCAGCCATCACCTTGGCAGAAAAGTTGTACAAATTCAACATGTTCTGGAAGAAAGAATCTTCTGAAACTTCATACTAGGAGGTAAAGAAGAAAAAGAGCCCCAGGCACGAGCTCCAATTTCCCATTTCTTTGCCTTGGCCGTGCCTGAGAAACGCCCTTCCATCTCGCCCAGGCCTCTCGGAATCCCCGGCTCCCCTCAAGGCTTGGCCAATGGACCTCCTACAAGAGGCTTTTCCTGATTCCCACAGGTGTTATTACTCTGTTGCTTTTCCTTTTTCACTTAATCATGTGTACACATTATGCCACCCAGCTGAACATAAGCTCCTTGAGGACGGACTCTGGTTTTCATCTATCTCTCCCCAGCAGGTCAGCACATACTAAGCACTAAAGGAACTCTTTGGGGATGGAGCCTTCCCAAAGTAGCTGGGGTTGATTTTTGGATATGTTCTGTATTTACTTGTCTATGTACCTGTTGTTTTCTGCCCATAGCTTCCAAGCTCCACGAGGGCAGGGGCTCTTTGGGCTTTGTTTTTCTATCTCCAGCTCTTCTCCCCTTTGTGTCTTGTCTTCCACTATTAGAATGTAGGCTTCCTGAGGCCAGGGACTATCTTACTTTCTTGTATCTGTCTAAAACACTATCTACGGACCCCATTTCTTACTATGACAGATGTCATGGGTACCTTCCCCTGCCCAAACTGAAGCTCTTCCTCAAGGACTGGGGGATACCTAGGATCCTGACTCAGTGATCAAAGATGATTGCAGGATAGGGAGACGTGCGGATACTCACACCATCGTAAACATCATCCAGTTCTTTGGGATCCAAGATAAAGTCAGGAAAGCCAATCATGTCATAGATGGCATCAGCCTGGAGAGACAAGAATTCTAAGGGACCTGAATTCTATGAGCAATCATTTGGTCATCCACACATTCAACAAACAGTCTAGATGGAATAGCATTTGTGAAAAGCAGTGTATCAGTGGATAGAGAACCAAGCCCGAAGATGGAAGGGCCTACCGTCAATCTGGCCTCAGACACTTCCTAGCATTGAGACTCTTGGCAAGTCACTTAACCTCAGTTGCCTAGGCCATATCACTCTTCTGCCTTAGAACCAATACATAGAGTTGATTCTAAGACAGAAAGTAAGACTTTAGGGAGCAGCTAGTTGGCTCAGTGGATGGAGAGCCAGGCCCAGAGATGGGAGATCCTGGGGTCAAATCTGGCCTCAGATACTTCCTAGCTGTGTCCCTGGGCAAGTCACTTGACCCTCATTGCCTAGTTCTTACCACTCTTTTGCCTCAGAACCAACACACAGTATTGATTCTAAGATGGAAGGTAAAAGTTTAAAAAAAAAGAAAAGAAAAAAGAAAGTAAGAGTTTAAAAAAAGAAAGAGAGGGAGGGAGGCAGGCAGGCAGGAAGGAAGGAAGGAAGGAAGGAAGGAAGGAAGGAAGGAAGGAAGGAAGGAAGGAAGGAAGGAAGGAAGGAAGGAAGGAAGGAAGGAAGGAAGGAAGGAAGGAAGGAAGGAAGGAAGGAAGGAAGGAAGGAAGGAAGGAAGGAAGGAAGGAAGGAAGGAAGGAAGGAAGGAAGGAAGGAAGGGAGGGAGGGAGGGAGGAAGGAAGGGAGGGAGGGAGGAAGGAAGGAGGGAAGGAAGGAGGGAAGGAAGGAGGGAAGGAAGGAAGGAAGGAAGGAAGGAAGGAAGGAAGGAAGGAAGGAAGGAAGGAAGGAAGGAAGGAAGGAAGGAAGGAAGGAAGGAAGGAAGGAAGGAAGGAAGGAAGGAAGGAAGGAAGGAAAGGAAGGAAGGAAGGAAGGAAGGAAGGAAGGAAGGAAGGAAGGAAGGGAGGGAGGGAGGGAGGGAGGGAGGGAGGGAGGAAGGAAGGAAGGAAGGAAGGAAGGAAGGAAGGAAGGAAGGAAGGAAGGGAGGAAGGAAGGAAGGAAGGAAGGAAGAAAGGAAGGAAGGAAGGAAGGAAGGAAGGAAGGAAGGAAGGAAGGAAGGAAGGAAAGAAGGAAGGAAGGAAGGAAGGAAGGAAGGAAGGAAGGAAGGAAGGAAGGAAGGAAGGAAGGAAGGAAGGAAGGAAGGAAGGAAGGAAGGAAGGAAGGAAGGAAGGAAGGAAGGAAGGAAGGAAGGAAGGAAGGAAGGAAGGAAGGAAGGAAGGAAGGAAGGAAATGTATCCCATCAGATGGGATAGATAGGCTAGAGAAAGACTGCAAAGGGCTTTGGATGCCAGATTGATGAGTTTGTATGTCAAGAAGCAATTAGGATCCACTGAAACTTCTTGAAGAGGGTAGCCCGACCAGACTGGTAGAAAAGCACCAAGAGCGATTTGACAACTGTATGGGTGACAGACAGGAGAGGGCAGGGACTGGAGTGAGGAAAGCCAATTAGGAAGCCCATGTAATCATCTGGGGTGATGAGGACTCCATTGGAGATGAATGAGAGATGCTGAGGAGAGACAGTTGTTGAGAAATGGCAGAGAATTCGATGTGGGCAGTGAGGGAAAAGGAAGAGTTTTCAATGACTTGAGCTTGGAATCTAGAGTACCAGAAGGATGGTAGAAACCTCCACAGAAAGAGGGAAGTTTGGATGAGGAATTGATTTTGAGGAAAAACAATGAGTTCTCTTTTGGACAGCTTGAGATGCCTCAGGCACATCCCATTGGGCAACTTGCTCTCTCCCCTCTCCATACATCCTCCTCAGCCTCAGGGTTCCTCTCCATCCCCAGCTGCCCCTTACTTTCTCTTTGGCTGCTTGCCGTGTCCTCTCATCCATCCAAACCAACTGTCCCAGGGCCTCTTCAAAGGCAGTCCTTATTTCACTGATCATCCCCTCTGCCTATGGAGGAGAGAGAGGAAAGGAAAAAATGAGGAGGAATCCAGGCCCCTGGGCCCCTTTCCTTTCCCATCTTTACCCCAGGGAGTCTGACCAAGGCCTGCTAAGCCCCAAGGATGTGGATGGGCCAAAGGACCAGACACTCACAATCTCCTTGCTCTCACGGTCAAACATGGCTTTCACAAAAAGGGATCCCAAGGCAAAACCAAGAGCATCATCAGTGTTGGAGATACAGGTCTGCCAGCGGGGTGTACAAGACTAGAGGGGGAAAAGAAACAATCCTTATCCAGCCTTATTCTCCAGGCTAAAAACTCCCTTCTCTATCTCTAGGGCAGAGTACCTGACTTCTATGAAAGACTTGACCAACTCCTGCCTCTCTGATTATGGCACCCAAAGGGGAGACATGCTCCTAGACTCCTCTCCCAAGGGCACAGGATGACAGAATTGTTAAATGGGCCCCCAGAGACCTTCTAGTCTGCCCCTTCACTTTACAGAGGAGGAAATGGAGGCCCAGAGAGAGAAAAGGATTTGCCCAGAAGTCAATGCCAGATCCAGGAGTCCTGCCCTGGGAGTCTAGGGTTGTGTCTTCTAAACCTTGCCACGGAGGCAGCCATGAGGCCCCTGGCCAGATCTCCCAAAAGTATCCTGGCCTCACCAGTCTGATCCACATATGTCTCCTCATCAGATTTCCTTGAGGTCTCCTGGCTCCCCTAATGTCTTTGCTTTGGGGACCTAGAGGTCAGGAGCTACTAGGAGACCCCAACTGTTACCTTCTTAGTCCCATAGAGAGTCTCCATCAGCTTCTCTTGTGCCACCTCAAAGCGCCTGTCTAGGCTGGAAGCAGTCTTCTGGACAAGGTTCCAAACCAAGTAATTGTTCAGAATGCTGGCAAACAAGAAAGGGGGAGGGAGAGTGAAGGAGAGGCAGCTGGGGTGATGGATAGAAGGCTGGGCTGGGACTCAGGAAGGCCTGGGTTCAGATCCTCCATCACATACCTACTAGATGGGCAAGTCACTTAACCTGTCTGCCTCAGTTTCCTTGTCTGTGAAACAAGGATAATAATTCCTCTAGTACCTCCAGAAAGGGTTGGGAGGATCAAACAGGGCAACCTACGTAGAGGGTTCTATAAACGTTTGCTCTTAGGAGTCACTCCAGCCTGCAGAGAGGAATGTGACTGAATTCGTGCACAGTGATGCCACAAGATGCATCCAGAAGGACATGCCAGCAAGGCAGGGGGTGGCTATCAGTGCCAGAGAGGAGTGGGGACGGCACCCACCAAGTGCTGACATCCATTCCTGGCTGCTGCCTTTGGGAGGAAGAAGGCGAGTGGGGCAGGGCACATTCAGAGGCAGCTCAGGCTGGTTTGCCTACACAATCCAGGCTTTCTCTGAATCCAAACCGGGGTGGTCAGCTTCTGCACTAAGCTTAGGCATGACCCCCTGGCCACGCTCTGAAGCCCCTCACACACACATGCTCAATCCCTGCTCCTGGGGAGGGCCACCCCTCCCCCCCACCTTCTCTCTGTGCGACTGATGAGCTCTGACACCTGCTGCAAATAGTCGGTCCCATATACCACCACGGGCTCTGCATCTCCCAGCTCCAGGGGCGACAGGGCGAAAGATAGGAAATCCAGCCACTCCACTGAGGGGGCCAGGGCCTAGGAGCGAGGAGAAGAGCCGAGGGAGAATGAGGTCAAGGATATTTTCCATCTACACTAAGCTCTGGCCAAGTCCTTCACCCAGGCCCTTCAGCTTCTGATGCAGGCCCTGACATCCTGCCCTGTTGCCATGACAACAGCATCTGGTTGCTTAGGAACTGCAGAGGGGGGAGGGAGAGGGACAGAAACAGCTGTGATGCTCTTCCTCTCCCCCAGGACTGCCTCAGGGCACAGCCACCCCCCTGCTAAGCTCTGTCCTCAGAGCACCTCCATGCCCAGGCAGCAGCCAGGGAAGAAGGGACTGGTAGACTTCCTTTGTGATGGGCAGGAGACAAAGCAAATCAGGATAACAGAGACCCCTAAATCTTGAGTTCCAGGCTCAGGGGAATGCCTGTTCTCTTTGGCTTACCCACAGAGCCTCCAAATTCTGTTGGTGCAACTGAGAGCTGACCCGAAGGCTGTAGATTATCCTTGCTACCTCTGGGGAGGAGGGAATAACTGGGGAGCCCCTCTGAGCCCTCTCCCCCTCTGCACCTCCTCATAGTCCTCAATGCTCAGACCTCCTCCAGCTCACCTACCTGCAGCTCAGAGATGCTCATTTTATTGTAGATTTTTTCCTCGTCCCGCCTCTGGTCCTGGGGCACCGTGATGTTGGCCAGCTCTGTCTCCAGCTCTATCACCTGCTGCATCTGCTCCCTGGTGGAGTCAGGGTGGCCCCCCAGCAGAGTGCCCAGTTCCACCATGTAGTCCAAGTATGCTTCGAGCACCTGCCACAGTCCCCAAGTGACCCACTGTGGGAGGAGGCCCTGGGGACACCCTCCTGGCCTCCTTCCCCTTGTCTATGCCCCTTGCCATAGAACCTGATCTCTGTTTCCAAAGTGCTCTGCTATCAGCAGGGGGATGACAGTGTGGTTCAGGGGGAGAGGCAGAGGACACAGGTTTGAGCTGGAGCTTTTCCACTTTGTAGCTGTGTAGCCTTGGGCAAGTTCCCTGCCTTCTCTGGGCCTGTTGGTTACTCTAAGGAAGGAGCATGGGCTCCTGAGTCAAGGAGCTCAGTTCCAATCCCAGCTCTACTATTCCTCCTTAACCTTGAGCAAAGTCAAAACTTCCTTGGGCTTGAGGAGTGAATTCCCTTCCAGTTCTGGGCTGAAGAGCCTCACCTCCTGATGTCTCTGCATTCTCCTCTATGGGCCCCTCTGCCAGCTGGAGCCCTCAGGGGCTAACGTGCTCTTTTACCCTGTCAGCCTTGCCAGGCTCCATTCAATCCTGGGGCAACCCAGCCTGGGTTCATTCCCTCCCATGGCCATCATCTGGCCATGTTTTCATGATGCTGAAGCCTCTGTGAAGGTTCTCTGTCCCCCGCCTGGAACATCCTCCTTCCTCCCCTCTGCTACAGAGAATTCTTGTCTCCCTCCAAAGGCCAGCACAAGGGCAGGCTCCCAGATGAAGCTCTTTCTGAGTCTCCCAGTTGCTACTGCCTCCTGTGGGCGTTCCCTGTAGTGGGTCCTCCTTACTCTCCTTACTCCAGACTCTCCTGGTCCCACCATAGAATAGAACTTAAGTTCCTTGAGGGCAGGGACTTTTTCTTTTTCCTTTTTGTATCTTCAACCTGGTACACAGGGCCTGGATCAAAGTAGGGGCTTGGGAAATGTCTATGGATGGATGGATGGATGGATGGATAGAGGGGAGCATTCAATTGTGTGAAAGTGATACAGTTCTGAAGAATAAGCCATCAGGAAAACATTAAAAAATAAATTTACCTTCTGTCTTAGAACCAATTCTGCATATCAGTTCCAAGGCAGAAGAGCAGTAAGGGCTAGGCAATGGGGGTGAAGTGACTTGCCCAGGATCACACAGCTAGGAAGTGTCTAAGGCCAGATTTGAACCCAGGACTGACTCTCAATCCACTGAAAGACCTAGCTGCCCTGTTTAAAGTCCTTTAAAAGGTAATTGTTATTATTGTGCCCTTAAAAATATTTTGTTGAGGGGATATCTAGGTGACTCAGTGGGTTGAGCCCTTACTGCTCTCTTGTCTTGGAGTCAATATTTAGTATTGATTCTAGGAGGGAAGGTGAGGGTTTAAAAAAAAGTAACTTAAGGTTTGCAAAGGGGTATCTATATCTATACATAAAGTGTAGACATATATTTATATATACACATACACTCATTTAACCCTTATAACCACAACAAACGTGGGAGGTGGATATTATTAGCTGACCTCCTTTTACAGACAAGGAAACTGAGGCTGAGAGAGGTGGACTTCTCCAGAGTCACGTAGCCCCGTATATGTCAGAGGCAAGAAGAGAGGCCCAGCTTTCTGACCAAAGAGGACTCATGAACCACGCGGTTAGAGGCTGCCTATATTGATTTAACTTTGAGCTCTCTGGGAAGATATCCGTGC
Source organism: Monodelphis domestica (assembly GCF_027887165.1). Lineage (NCBI taxonomy): Eukaryota > Metazoa > Chordata > Mammalia > Didelphimorphia > Didelphidae > Monodelphis > Monodelphis domestica. The sequence goes on from NC_077228.1 coordinate 529,761,168, forward strand.
TAAGATAGAGCTATATTGAAGATTAAGTGCATTTGTAAGTAAAGCCTCTATTCCCCTGTTGGGACTGCGGTGTGTCGGAGGCTTATTGCTCCAGCCCTATGAAATCTGAATTAGGGTTTCACATGTACAATCCCAGAGGGAAAAACCCATAAGCATCTGAGATCTTTTTTTGAAACTCTTCCCTTCTGTCTCAGAATCAATACTGTGTATTGGCTCCAAGGCAGAAGAGTGGTAAGGGCTAGGCAATGGGGGTCAAGTGACTTGCCCAGGGTCACACAACTAGAAGTAGAGGTCAGATTTGAACCCAGGACCTCCTATCTCTGGGCTTGGCTCTCAATCCATCCACTGAGCCACCCAGCTTCCCCCACATCTAAGATCTTAAGATTCTTCACTCAGATGATAGATAACTCAAGGCCATTCTCTTGGCATTTGCCAGGTAACTTGTGAACTCAGAGTCCCTGGACTCTTATGCCCATCCCACAAGCAGATATATATACTCTCTACGTAGTAAGTGCTCATGCTTTTTGCATTAGCCCCTAAAACCAGTTGAGTCGTTCTCTCATTGCTCCCACGAATGACCTCATAGAAAAGGTGTTGGGCTCCAATGGATGTTGTTTTCATAGAACCAAACTGAATAATAAAAACCCATTCTACAGGCTGCAATCAAAGATCCCAGAGTCAATCTGGGAGCAATCAGCAGCTCCCCATCAATTGTGTGACCCCCCTGAAAAGGAGAGAGCCTCCACCATACAGGTCAGAGAGGGATCTTTTCCTGGACAGAAAGGGGAAAGGGAAATATGGGAAGCCAACCTTCAAATTGCCACCACCACCCCACCATCTTGATTCTGACACCAACTGGGAGCTGTCAACTATTTCACTCCCATCTCCAGCCCTCCAAGGCCTTCGTGAGAGCTTCAGCATATCCTTCAACAAATCTTGAGTTGGACAACCTAAATCTTGTGGGCCTTCCTTTGCCTTTTTTCCCCCAGTGAGTCCTCTGAGAGACTATATAGTTACGCACTTGGAAAGGCTTGGCCACTAAATGTAAGAGCTCCCAAAGCTAAAGTGAGGAAACCCTCATTTTCTAGCAATGTGACCTTAGATATATTGTGTCACCTATCCAGGTCTCAATTTCCTAATTTGTAAAATAGTTAGACTAGTTAGATTAGAGCTGGAAGGTGTCTAGGGGCCTCATCTTACAGATGAAGAAACTGAGGCCCACCAAGCTTAAATGGCTCTTTAGGCCTTCCTGTTTCCAGATCCAGGTGGATTGTGCCTCTCTAAGATGATCTCTAAGAGCCTTTGAAATCTAAACCCTTTACTTTTTAGCAAACCTTTCAGTCATCTTGTGTTGACTTTTCTAATCAACCACCTTCCTCAAATTCTCCCTCCTATCTCTGCCCCTTCCTTCTTCACATAAGCCATTTTGTTGAGAAGATCGAAGCCATCCATTCAGAGCTCTCTTCTTTCCGTTCTCCCCGAAAACATCTCTTGCTCCTCATCTCTTCGCTAATCAAGATTTCTATGTATTCTTCTCTGTGACCTCCTCTTCTGCCTCAAATCCTGCCACAGACATTTATCTTCCTTCCTCCCCAAGACTAACTTGTCCGTCCCATCTCCTCCTGAACCCTGGGCCACTGACCATCCCCAACTCAAGAAGATTCAGGGCCTTCTTATGGCCTCTGGGACCAAATAAGAACTTCTGCTTAGCATCTAACGTCCTTCCCACCTGGGTCTCATTCTACCTTTCCAACCTCTCCCTCCCACCCAGACTCCAGCCAAACTAGCCTTCTGCCTGTTCCTCACAAGACACTCCATTCCCCATCTCAGACCTTCTGCCTAGATCAGGCCCCCTCCCACTTTTGTATCTTAAACTCTTGTTTCCTTCAAAATTCAGCTCAAGCACAAGCTTTCCTGGATCCAGTTGGCTCCTGGTGTCTACCCCTCTGGAGGGCTCTATTTATTTTGTATATATTTTGCACAGATTCACCTGTATGCTTCTGGAGGGTAGGGAGGCTCTTTTTGATTTCACTGGACCTGGTACTTAGTGCTGAACAAAGAAATCTGGGCCAAATATTCATTCCTAAGCACTTATTTAGCATTTTCTTGCTCCAAAGGTATGCTAGGCTGGGGAAACAAAGCCTAAAAACTCAATCAGGCCTTGCGCTCCAGGGAAGGGAATTGCATTATGATAAACTGGTCTAGGTTGGCCAGATTCTAAAGAACCTTCCCATACACTTTGCTACCTCAACACACTACAAATCTTATCTCTCCCATTTCTTCCATCACCATAAAATGGACTGCCCTTCCTTACTACTGGCTAATCCCTCATTGTTTCCTTCTTGCTTTGCCCCAAATCCTTTTATATATAGCCACCAAACTTAGATAATAGCTACAATGAATGCAGGTAGACACCCAGAAGTTGGCCTGAGAAAAAAATCCCAGAAATCAATCAGAAATAGAAGCTAAGCCCTCAAATGTTTGGGCAACAATCAAAAGAAAGAGGAGACCCTACTACAGAGAAGCAAATGTGGTCTCAGAGATATCTCTGGGACTGGTCAGATGAAAGGCATGAATAGAATATGACTATGGATGGTGATACTTTATTCAATAGTATTAAGATAAGCAAAAGGGTTTGGGGAGCCCAGGAGCAAGGTTTATGAAGGAGATATGAGGAAGGAAAAGGAGGAGGAGGAGGAGAAGGAGGAAGGGGAAGAAGAAAAGAGGAAGGAAAAGGAGAAGGAAAAGGAGGAGGAGGAGGAAGAATAGAAGGAAAAGAAGAAGGAAAAGGAGGAGGAGAAGAGGAAGAGAAGGAGAAGGAGGAAGGGGAAGAAGAAAAGAGGAAGGAAAAGGAGGAGGAGGAGGAAGAATAGAAGGAAAAGAAGAAGGAAAAGGAGGAGGAGAAGAGGAAGAGGAGGAGAAGAAGAAAGAATCATGTGAGGAAATTCAGAAGTTATGACAAGAAAGCCGAAAGCATTTGGGTGACGATCAATGAAAGAGAATCAGAAGAAATGTTATTAGACTATTAGAGACCATCTGGAAGGAAAGAGGAAATAAAGAGTTGATCAGAAATTTAGCTTATATAGGTATGGATGTCATAATCATAATAGCTGGTGTTTATCTGTTGTTGCTGATAAGTTGTTTCCATCATCCTCAAGACCTCATGACCTTGTTTGGGGGTTTCTCAGCTAAGATACTGGACTGACTTGCCATTTCCTTCTCCAGCTCATTTTACAGATGAGAAAACTGAGGCAAACAGGATTAAGTGACTTGCCCAGTCACATAGCTAGTAAGTATCTGAGGGCAAATTTGAATTGATAAAGATAAATCTTCCTGATCACAGGCCTGGTGCTCTATGCTCCATGGCACCACCTAGTTGCCCTAGAATTTATATACTGCAAATGAAGATTAAGTGATTTGTACAAGGTATTTTAGCTAATATGTATCTGAAGTTAAATTTGTATTCAGGTCTTCCTGGCCTCCAGGCCCAGCACTGTATTTGCATTGCCACCCACAGGGGAGCCTTCAGTTATCCAGATAATGGAACTTTCTGCCTAATGCGGAACAGACAATAATTTCTTGACTTTTTTTAAACCCTCACTTTCCTTCTTTGAATCAGTACTATGTATTAGTTCCAAGGCAGAAGAGTGGTAAGGGCTAGGTAATGGGGGTTAAGTGACTCGGCCAGGGTCACCCAGCTAGGAAGGGTCTGAAGTCAGATTTGGACCCTAGGCCTGGCTCTCAATCCACTGAGCTACCCAGTTGCCCCTAATTTCTTGACTTTAAAGAAGAATTAAACGATAGTTTTATCCTTCAAAAGAGAAGGAACCATTGAGATGGGGTAGAATTCTATTTTATATCTGATTCTCAACAAAAGAATAACTAATTACTGGAAAGTTTGTTGAGGTGAAAACAGTGAGAACCTTGGGCAGGGGGGGCAGGAATGCTACCCCATTAAAAGGTTGTGATGTAGAAAATCAGGAAAGTTGGGTATAACCCAAAATTGTGGGAGAGCAGATTTCAAAGGGTTCAGGGAAAAGATAGGATCTCATGGATTAAAATTCTTCAGGGTAAATTAGCCCAGGAAATTTGGGGAGCCCTCAAGAATAAAATTCTAGAAACACATATGAAAACAATTTTAATAAAAAAGAAAAAGGGGAGCTGTCCAAAGAGATGGATATGGATGCATAGGGTACTCTCCAACCAACTTATATTTTTAAAAATAAAGTTTCATCGATGCCTTTTGCTTTCATATCACTTCCACTTCCCAAGGTGTCATTTCCTCTTCCCCAGAAGAGGAATCCTCCATGAGAGCCATTCTCCATGAAAAAAATAAAAAGAAAGAAAAATAGTTCAGCAAAAAAAATACCCAACATGTCAAAAAAAGTCTGCCATTATTCACATAGTGTTCCACACACGTTATCTCTGTCCTTCTAAAAGACCTAGACAGAAGGTAGAAACAAGAATATGAAAATGGGACTGAACACAAAAGTATGACTCAATTCTGAAATAACATCAGTTTGAGTCCTAATGCTCAGAATAAAGCAAGGCTGGCAAGGAATGTGAAAGAAAACAAAAGGACATTTATTCGCTCTAAACAATATTTTGGAACAGAAGAGGCTGCAGGAAGAGACAGAACGACTTACCACCTTGGCTGAGTGGGAAAATGGCAACTGACAATAGAAAGAAGGCAGGGAGGTTTTACCTTTGTTTTCTCTGCTAAGGAGAATGACCTCTGGATTAGAATAATATAGAATTAAGGAAAGAAAAGAACCAAATTGGCTGTTAGGACAGGTAGTTAGAGTGCCAGCTCTGGAGTCAGGAAGATTCATCTTCCTGAGTTCAAATCTGATTTCAGAAACTGACTAGCTGTCGAAACTTAGGCAAGTCACTCAACTGTTGGCCCCAATTTCCTCATCTGTAAAATGAGCTGGAGAAGAAAATGACAAACCACTCTAGTATCTTAGCTGTGTGACCCTGGGCAAGTCACTTAACCCTGTTGGCTTCAGTTTTCTGATCTGTAAAATGAGCTGGAGAAGGAAATAAACTAATCCAGTATCTAAAAAAAAAACAAACCCAAATGGGGTCATGAAGAGTTGGACACGATTGAAAAATGACTAAACAACAACAAAAGGCATCCATATCCAATGTAGATAAGAGGGGAGAGTAAGAGACTACCTGCCTGCCATTAATTAACCCTTGCCCCAGTAAAATATATTCTGGTATTCTGAAAGGACTAGAGATGTGATTATTGAGTCACCCTCAGTGACACGTAAAAAAAAATAGATTGGTCATTTATTATAGTGCCAGAGTGAATACAGGCTTGTTTGGTCCTTAACTCTTACATTTAAAAAGGGATATTATAGCACTGACCATGACCATCTTGGAATGTAAGCTCTTTGAACTATGATTAGGTCTTTCACTTCATTAATGACTATAGCCAAGTACTAAGGACAATTCTGGGCACCTATTTAATAACTCAGTGATAGGTGAAAGATCTGGGAGATTACAGGGAAGCACTGATGGGCATGAAAAGCACAAATATTGTTCTGGTTTTCAAGAAACTCTGGGTCAGTGAGTTAGACTTTGATCTCCGACAAGATTCTAGCACATATCATTAGAGGGATGGTTGATGACCATCTAGAAATAGAAGCAGTGACCACAAAGAACAATCTTGGCTACATCAAAAACAGGTCATGGCAGACTAATCCCATTTCTTTTTCTTGACAGGATTACTAAGCTGCTAGAGATACACCTACATTCAATAAAGTATTTCTAGTTATTCTTATGAAAGAGAGATGGAGAGATGATCATGTAATTAGCTCGAAGGATGGATTCAGACCTGGTTTAAAGAGGAGTCATTAATGATCCAATGGGAAATGGGTAGGAAGTCTCTAGCGGTGTGTCCCAAGGATCTGCATGAAGTTCTGGGATGCTGAGCATTTTACCAGTTACTTGGATAAAGGCAAGGATGGCCTGTTCATCAAATCTTCAAGTGACACTGACCTGGGGGGAAGGTGTAGTAGTTAAAGGGAGATAACAGTTTGAGGTGGGTGGGGTAAAGCTAATATCTAAAGGATCTCAGGAGGCTGGGACTTCCCACTGAAGTTTATAAGATGAATTCAAGAGAGATGAATGTCAGCTCTTACACTTGGAGACTAAACATCAACTTCCTTAAGTACAGGGGGTGGGGAGGGTGCATAGTGAGACAGAAGTTTTTCTGAAAAACAACTGAGGATTTCAATGAACTGCAAGCACCACATGAGTCAGCAGCCAAAAAAAGTACAATGATCTCTGGCTGCATTGACAGGCATCACCTCCATGAATAAGGAGGTGACAGTCCTGGCAGGCTGGTCAGACCACATCCGGGTTCTGGGGAGTCAGGGCTTAAGAAGGGCACCCATAAACTGGAATATGTCCAGAAGGGGGCAGCCAAGAGGCTAAAGGGCTTGGATCTAGAATCCCTGAGGACTGGCTGAAGGAACTCGGGTTATTTGGCCTGAAGAAGAGGGGAATAAGGCTGGGGATTAGGGGGAAGGTCAGTAGAGAGGTGGCCATGACACAATTATGATCTTAGAGTACTTGAAGGGATGGCTCATAATAAGGGTGCAAGTTTCCTATCAGAAAAGGCTTCTGATTCATTGGAACCATCCAGATGTGGAAGGAGCTGCCTTGGATGCTAGTGGGCTGATCAGAAGCAGGGTAGGGTCATCAGGGGTCTTTGGGCAAAGGCTGCATGACCATGGCTCAAGCATGCGGTTCTGAGAACTTTCAGGCACGATTTGGACCAGATCAGGGATGAAGTCCCTTCCAATAGAGTCCTCCAAAAGATTGGAAGTTCCTTGACAGCAAATACACTTGGGATCTCCAGCACCTGGCACACAGTAGGCACTTAATGGACTATTGATGGACTCCAGCTCTAAAATTCTGCTCCTTTTACATTCCTATAGCATTCTACTCTTCAGAGAACATCACTTCATCTTCTCCCTTATAGCTGTCTTTTCCTCCCTTCTCTCAACTATACTGTAAGCTCATTAGGCTAGAAGACGGTGAACTTCAGATGGGGAAGACGCGGGTTCAAACGCTGCCATTGAGCCTTGCTAGGTGTGTGATCATGGGTGAGTCACCTCCGCTTTCTGTGAAATGAGGGGCTCAAGGTCCCTTCCGGCTCTAAATATGCATCTTGGGTCACTGAGAGTCCCTAGGTCAGCGCCTCGGACAAAGGAGGGGCGCAGCAAGTATTAGCCGACAGAATGAATGGCAATGATGTTCCTAAGGTGTGGCCAGGTGGGATGGCCCTAGCCCCCCACAAGCAGAGGAGACAAGAGGACGGGAGGCTGCAGGGAGGCTCCTTACTTTCTCATTGGCTGTTCTGTTCAGGTAGTAATCCCTGGAAGGCAGAAAGAGGCCAGACTGATCTACCTGTAGTGGAAACAGGAAAGGCTCGCTTTAGATGCCAAGATGGTCGCAAGGAGGAAGCCGCAGCACTCCCTCCACGTCTGTCACTAACCCCGGGCCCCCGGCACACTCCTGCTCCCCCCGGCCCCTCACCTGGATGACGTTGCTGTTAGAGCTTTTGGCGTCAGCACTGACGTAGACGGTGAAGAACGGGCTGGCCCGGTAGGTGCCAGACACCATCTTCAGCACCTCCATGAAGTTGTCCTGGGCCCAGGGTCCCGTGATGTTCCAGCCCCCGATCTAAGAGAGAGGGAAGCCCGGAAGGTCCCTGGCTCGTAACCTCCCCTTGTCCTCCGGGCCCTGCCGAGAAGGGCCTCCCATCCTCCTTTTGTCCGCCACGTCTCCCAGGAGCAAGCCCAAGCCCGCATCCTTGAGCGGGGTCCAGGCCCACCTTGTCAATGAGGTCTCGGAGGGGCTGGGCCCCCAGCTCCTCGATTCGTGGCTCTCGGAGGCAGGAGAGATAGTAACGCTGGGTCTTGCGCTCTGCCTCGCTGCTAGAGTTGAAGGTCTCATTCTCTGTGTGGGGGAAACAGCAAGTGACCATCCTCGGGTTCAAATCCTGCCTCAGGCAGCTACTAGCTAGGTGACCCTGGACCAGTCACTTATCCTCTGGGGGTCTCAGTTTCCCCACTTGTAGTAGGAGACTCGATGGCCTTCTAGGCTCCCTTCCAGCTCTAGATGTGGGATCCCATGACCCCCAGTTTGTAATTGTGTCGGGGGGGAGGGGGAGGAGGGGATGCTGCCAATAACCAGGGACCTGGAGGAGAGGCCTGAGCTGTGGAGGGATCCTTCGTCCAGGGAATCCCTGCGGGATCCCCAAGTCCTACAAGATCTCTAGTGACTTCACCAAGCCCCCTCCTCCTTCAACACTCAGCATTGAGTAAGTCCCTGACGGAGGCAAGAGAGCGTGGAGCAGAGAGAAGAGCGGAGGCAAGAAGGCCTGGGTTCAAAAGCTGCCCGATTCTAGCCAGACGAGCCACTCTGGATCCTCCTCAATGAGGTTCACCGAGGAGATCCATGAACTTGGTCCAAACAACAAGTCCCTACTCGGCACCAAGCCTGGGGCTTGGCCCCGAAGTCCCAAAGGCCAGCCAAATATCCCCTGCCCTCCGGGAGCTTTTGGTCAGCCCATCAGGGAGAGCCAGGCACGGGCCACTCTAGCGGATGGAGCGGCCGTCCTGGGAGGGACACGGGCAGAGGGACGCCTCCTGGCGCCTCCCCACACCCCGAGGGCTCAGGGCTGCTTCTCGTGGCCGCCCCCAGCACGTCATCCTGGGATCTGGGCCTCCGTTTCCCTGCTTGTAGCAGAACGGGCCGGAGCAGCTGCCCTCAGAGGGTCCAGCCCACTCTAGGTACAGAACAAAGCCAGGGAGAAGCCCTCCTAGCTGGGGCAGAAGGTGGCTCTCGAGCCGAATTCTCCAGGAAAGGGTGACGTCTGAGAGGAACACAGGACGGGAGCTGGAAGCTGAAGGGCATCTCTGAGGTCATCGACTCCAACCCCTCGTTTGACAGAGGAGGAAACTGAGGCATAAGGAGGGGCATGTCCAAGGTCGTGCAGGTAGGAAGCGGCGAGCTGGGATCTGAGCCCTGCACCCCCCCCTTTGCACTGCTCCCCAAATATTGATCTAGTGTGCACAGAAGGCAAAAGAGCAATAGAAAGGGGGAAGAAAGGGTCCTCGGGTACAAGGAGCTTCACTGCATCCCGAAATCAAATGGGCAAATAAATACAATGAGGATTTAGACAGACATGCAGTATTATCCCTGCAGCCTGGAGCCTGGGGAAGCCATCCCATAGCGCAGGGCACCTGAGAGGAGGGGAGGAACCAATTAGACTGGACGAGAGGGGTGTGAAGGGAAGCAAGGACAAGGTTAGAAAAATAGACTGGGAGGCAGCTGGGGGGCTCAGTGGATGGAGAGCCAGTCCTGGAGATGGGAGGTCCTGGGTTCAAATCTGACCTCAGACACTTTCCAGCTGTGTGACCCTGGACAAGTCCTTTAATCCCCTTTGCCTAGCCCTGACCACTCTTCTGCCTTGGAGCCAACACACAGTATTGACTCCAAGACGGAAGGTGAGGGTTTAAAAGGAAAAAAAAAAGAGGCAATAGGGAGCTACTGAGTATTCTTTGCTTAGATGCAGAGCTTATAAAACTCCAAGAAGGCTAGTATGGCTAAAATATAAAATGAATGGAGAAGAACACTGTGATGTAAGTCTCAAAAATGATAGGAACTCTCTCTGGGCTCTGAAAGAAGAGGAGATACAGACCTTTCCACCCCTGGCATCCCACCAATTTTTCCCCTTCCCAGGACCCTAGAGCCAATGTCCTTTCATGGAAAGAGCCTTGGATCTCCAGTCAGGAGAAATAATAGCTAACATTTGTTTATATAGCCCTTACTATGTGCCAGGCTGCAGCACTTTGTGATTATTATCTCATTTAATCCTTACAACAACCTTGGGAGATAGGTGCTACTAATCTTCCCATTTTACAGGTGAAGGAACTGAGACGAGGCAAAGTGACTTGCCCAGGGTTACACCTTTAGCTAAGTCTTCTTGACGTCAACCTCTGTTCAAATCCTGGCTCTAAAATCAAGGGGGGGAATTACTTTGTATCTCTGAGACTCAGTTTCTTCATCTTGAAAATGGCTATCAATATAAGGAACAGTGTGACATAGTGGTTAGAGGACCAAGTCTCAGAGTCAGGAAGACCTGAGTTCAAGTTCTACGTCTGATATATACTGATATCCTGGGTAAGACTCTGACCCTCTCAGGGCCCCTTGCTGGTTCTTTAGGACTAACTTGCAGAAAATGTCAGTCCCAGAACTCTACTAGAGGTGTCAGTCAAGTAGGAGGGCAGCTGCTGGCCTTTGGCCCACCAGGCTCTCAACCACCACTCAAACCAAATTAAAAGGTAATCAGGAAATAGTTAACCAAATAAAAATATACTAAGATATAGATAATGTTCACGTGTGGTTTTCTAAATCAAAATGTACCTGCAGGGATCCTTATATACTGTTTAGTGGTACCAGATGGTATTGGGGTTTGAAATCACTGAGGAATGAGAAAAAAGGGGAAGAGGACAATCCTTGTCCTCCGTACTCCAGAGGCTACTAGCGAAGAAGAAGGCTTCCAGCATTCCAAAAGGGAAATCATTTGTTAGTGTTATAGACTGCTAACTCATGTCAGGACCATGAACAGCACCCACTCCCCTCTCAACTTGGAGCTTGGGCAGAGCTAGAACTAGACTCATATTTCCAGGGCTTTCCCCATTGCTCTTCTAAGCTGCTCTGGAAAGGATCACGGATACAGAGATGGAAGGGGTCTCAGAGTCCTCATGAAGAAACTGAGGCCCATATGAGTCTTGTAACCATGGAAAATTATTCTAAATCATCTAATTAAATAAAATTAAAAAAAAAAGAAGAATCAGACACGATTGAAAACAACTAAAAAAAAAAAGAAACTGAGACCCAAATGAATCTTGTAACCATGGAAAATTATTCTAAATCATCTAATTAAATAAAATTTAAAAAAAAAGAAGAATCAGACACGATTGAAAACAACTTAAAAAAAAAGAAACTGAGGCCCATAGCAGTTATTTGACTTTCTTGAGGTCACAAAGGTAGTGATTAGCAGAGCCAGACGTTAAACCTCAGTCATGAGATCCCAGATTGAGAGCTAGAGAAAACCTTAAGAGTCTATCTTTGGTCTCTAAGCACTAGATTGTCCTCAGGAAGACCTGAGTTCAAATGCAGGTTCAGACTCTTACTCAAGAGTATGACTCTGGGCCAGTTACTTAGCCTCTTTCTGCCTCAGTTCCTTCATCTGTAAAATGGGAATCATAATAGCACTGATGCCTCAGGGTTGTTGTGAGGATTAAATGAAATAATAATTCGAATGTGCTTAGCACAATGCCTGGCACATAGTAATGGCTATAGAAATATAAATCCTGACTGTAGATCCAAGGCTCTTCCCACTCAAGCCTTTTATTTTAGAGAGGAAGAAACTGAGGCCCAATAAGGTAAGTGTATCATCCAAAGTGATACAGGTAGTAATTGGGAGGTAAGATTTGATCACATACCAAAGTCTGGGTTTCCTGCCATGCCATTAGCCCTTCCATCGTGGGTTTTCCCTGGTTAGGTAGCATTCTCTGCCTTTCTCTTATCACTAGGGTCACACTGTCTGCCTTTCTCTCCCTGGGAAATCCCTGGCCTCTGGCACGACCCTCCCCCAGGAACTCTCTAAAGTCCCCAGGTGGCTCACCAAGTAAATGTTTCAGCACAGCCTGATTCTGGTCCCAGAGGCTGTTGAAGGTATTCCACCTGGAACGCCCATCAGGGAGTGGGTTTCGTCGCATCCAGCCACCACAGGAGAATTGGTAAAAGTCTTCACAAGGGCTCACCTCACGGTCCAGAGACTCTAGGATCTTCCCAGCCACGCGAATGCAGGCTTCTGTCAGGCAGATGTTATTTAATGAGCCTGTGGCTGAGAAAAGGTGAGAGAGAAAGACCCTCTGTCAGTAGAGGCTGAGATGCCCAAAGAAGGGATCTAGTGATCAAGAAACAGTAAGCATCTATCCCGTGCCAGGCTCTATCCGAGGTGCTGAGGACACAAGGACATCGCAACAGTGCCTGACATCATGAAACTCACATCTATCCGGGGAGATGTACATCTAGAAAATTAAATACCAACCATATAGGAATTTCTGGCTGAAGACATTCATAACTATGTTGTGGGAGGATGCTGAGAATCAGGACAGAATTCCTAGAGGAGGTGTCAACCTGGGGGTTCTATCAAGCAAGCAAACATTTGTAAAGCACCCAGTATGTGCTAGAGACTGAGGAGACCAAAAAATGATGCCTAGAGATCATCCTTAACCTTCACTTTCCTTATATCCAAGATCCCACAGCCAACCACTTGCCAAGCCTTATTGATTTCACCTCCTTGAAATCTCCAGCCATCACACCACCGCTATGCAGGTGAGCCTCTTCATTGATCTCTCTGCCTCCAGACTTCTCTAATCCACCCTGCTCACAGACATCAAATCGATATTCATTTTTTAAATCCAAGTTTATTTTATTTTCGGTTCTGAATTCTTTTCCTACCTCCATCTATTGAAAGGCAAGAAATACCAAACCTGCTACACTCATCAAGTAATGCAAAACACATTTCTGCATTAGCAATGTTCAAAAAGAAAAAGGAAAAAAGGAAAAAATGTTTCAATCAGCCCTCTGAGTCCATCAGCTCTTTTTTTGGGGAGTGGGTAGCATATTTCCTGGAACTGTTTTAGATCATTATATTGATCAGAGAGGCTAAGATTATCTACAGTTGATCATCTCTATAATAATCCTGTGCAAATTATTATACTGGTTCTGTTCACTTCACTTTTCATCAGGTCACATTCCCAGATTTTTCTGAAACGATCCTGTTTATCATTCCTAAAATCACTGCTATCACATTCAAATTCTAAAACTTGTTCATCTATTTCCCAACTGATGGGCATCCCCTCAGTTTTCTAATTCTTTGTCACCACAAAAAAGTGCCATAAATATTTTTATACATACAAGTCCTTTTTCTTTTATTTTTCTGGGGGATAGACCTAGTAGCAGTATTGTTAGGTCGAAGAATTCAGTTTTAGGGCTTTTAGGGCATTGTTCCAAATTGCCCCCTCAGAATGGTTGGATTAGATCATAGCTCCAGCAACAACGACTTCATAAACCTATTTTTCCACATCTCCTCCAGTACCTGTCATTTTTCTTTTCTGTCATCTTAGCCAATATGATGTATAAGAGTTGGTGCTTCAGAGTTGTTTTAATTGCATTTCCCTAATTATTAGTGATAAAGGGCATTTTTCCATATGACTATTGATAGTTTTGGTTTCTTCTTTGAAAACTGTCTATTTATATCCCTTGTCCTCAATATGAAGTGTGAAGTGGTACTTCAGAGTTGTTTTTAATTTACTTTCCCCTAATTATTAGTGATTTCGAGTTTTATTTCTTATGACTATTGATAACTTGATCTCTTCCTCTGAAAACTCCCTGTAATTATCCCTAGTCAGTTTATCAATTGGGGAATGGTTCTTATTCTTATAGAGTTGGTTCAGTTCAAATCTATTTGGCTTATTGAGAAATGAAACTTCTATCAGAAAAACTTGATGCAAAGATTTCTCCCCACTCTCCTGGTTTTCTACTAATTTTGGCTGCATGGGTTTCATTTGTGCTCAGACTTTTTATTTTATGTAATCAAAATTATTGCCTCCTGTGAACCTTTCTGTCTCTTGTTTAGTCATGCATGAGCTCTTCCCCTGGTCATAGATCAGACAAGTAATTTCTTCCATGCTCTGTTAATTTGCTTATGATATCACTTTTTGTGTCTAGATCATGTACCTATTTTGAGCTTATCTTGATAAAAGAGAGGAGATATTAGTCTCTGCCTAGTTTCTGCTAGACTTTCCCCCAATTTTTACAACAGTTTTGTTACATAGTTAGTACTTGCCCCATTATCTAGGATCTTTGGGCTTATCAAACACAAGGTTACTGTGTTCATTTACTTCTCTATATTGTATCTTATCTATTCCATTAATCAACCACTCTATTTCTTATCCAGTGCCAGATTGTACTGCTGATTACCACTTTGGGAAATCTGTTACTGCTAGGTCTCCTCCTTCACATTTTTTTCATTGATTCCCTTGATATTCTTGGCTTTTTGCTACTCTGGAGGAATTTTTTCCCCCTAGCTCTATAAAGTGTTTGTTTGATAGTTTGACTGGTATGGTACTGAATCAGTCAATTAATTTAGATGGCATTTTCATTTTTATTACATTGGTTCAGCCCGACCATGTACAATTAATATTTCTCTGATGATTTCGTTCTGTCTTTATTCGTTCTTATCTAGTTCCTGTGTGTGTGTTAGCAGGTAGATTCCCAAGTATTCTATCATGTCTGCAGGTATTTTATGTGAGATTTCTCTTGGTGTTCTGTTGACAATATCTATACAAGCTGATAGTTTGCATGAGTTTATTTTCTCATAACTTTGCTGAAGTTAATTATTTCAGTCAGTTTTTTAGTTGACTCTAGGGTTCTCTAAGTAAACCACCATATCTTCTAGAAAAAGTAGTTGTTTTGTTCCCTCATTGTCTACACTTGTTCTTTCCATTTCTTGTTCTGGTCTTCTTGCAATAACTAGCATTTCTAGTACAAGATTGAATAACAGCAGTGATGACGAACATCCTTGCTTCACCCCTGATTTTACTGGGAAGGCTTCTCATTTGTCCCCATAAGAGATAATGCCTACTCTTGATTGTAGATATATACTATTTGTTACTTGAAGAAAAGCTCCATTTATTGGTATGCTTGCAAATTGCTATTCCTAAAACTGAGATACGACTGTTACTACTCTAATAATGCTCAATTCATTTTATTGGTTCCACATCATCAGAAAACAACAAAGAAAGTCCTCTGTTGGGCTTTGAAAGCCCTTCATAATCTACCTCTACTATGTCTATCCATGATGATTACAACGTAATTTCTTTCCCTTACCAGATAGTCGGAAGTGTTTGAAGTTTCCAATACACAACATTCCATCTACTTATGCCTAGGAAGTTGCCCATACTTGGAATTTTCTCCTTCTTCATCTTTGACTTTTGGACCCCAACCTTGCTTCAAGACTCAACTCAAGCACTATCTTCTTCAAGAGGTCTTTCCCAACTCCCCTATTTTTTAGGCTCACCTTCCAAGATTACTCTATATTTACTATGTATCACTACTGTCTATTTATCTCCTAAATAGAATGTGTTTGTTTGTTTTTTAAACCCTTACCTTCCATCTTGGAGTCAATACTGTGTATTGGCTCCAAGGCAGAAGAGTGGTCAGGGCTAGGCAATGGGGGTTAAGTAACTTGTCCAGGGTCACATAGCTAGGAAGTGTCTGCGGCCAAATTTGAATCCAGGACCTCATGTCTCTAGGCTGGCTCTCAATCCACTGAGCGACCCAGCTTCTCCCCAGAATATACATTTCTTGAAGGCAAGGACTACTTTGTTTTTATAATCACAGCTTCAGCATCTAAAATAGTTTCTGGAACACAATAGGTGATTAATAAATGCTTGTTGATTGATTGACTGAAGAAGTTGACATGTTGCAATAATAGACTCACAGATTTAGAATTGTAAGGGATTTTACATGTCATTAGTGCAATCCCTTTTTGAGTTGATGAAAATTTTGATGAAACATTTTCCCTAGAAAAATGGAAAGCATGGAGGAAATCATAGATGCAGGGAGGCCCCTGCAAAGAGGGAAAACCTGGGAGGAAAGGCAGTCAATAAACATTCATTAGGCATTACTGTATGCCAGGCACTACACTAAGGACTGGGCATACAAAGAAAGGTAAAAGAAAGCCCCTGCCCTTGAAGAGTGCATAATCTCCTGAAAAAGAAGTTAAGTCCTGGGGCAGAAAGAGCTCAAAGCCTTCTCTCAGCCACCCTGGCTCCCTTCAGCCCTACTCCATCATGGACTCACTCCCCATCTGCCTCCCTAAATTGAATAGAAGAGATCTTCTGGATGAAGGTCATAGGATTTAGAGTTAAAAGAGACCTTTGAGATCATCTAGGCCAAATTCTGGAATTTTACAGATGAGGAAACTGAGGAAAGTTAGGCAACTTGTTCAAAGTCAGACAAGTAGTTAAGTGGCATGATTGAGATATGAACCCAGTCCTCTGACTCCATGCCCCACACGCTTTCCCTTGTACTATATTGTAAGCAGGGACCTCGGTAGCACCCAAGTGGTCCAAGCCGTATGAGAAAAAGGAATCTTCGCTCTGGCACTCCCCCAAGGCGGCCCTTCAGTGTCTATTTGAAGAGCTCCTAAGAGGGAAAACCCGCCACCTCCAGAGGCAGCCTGCTCCACTGAGGAACATTTCTAACGTTCAACAGGAATTTATTGAACAGCGACTGAGTGCCAAGTCCTGTCCGAGGCACTAGACAAAAAAAAGAGAAAGAATAAGGCAGTTGCTGCTGTCCTCCAGAAGCTGGCATTCTCCTCAGAAGCTTCTCCTGGCCCCAATCCTCAAGGTTACGAAGCTACCAAGTGCTCCTGGAGCTCCAGATGCCCACCGTTTTCAATGCTAGCCCCCAAAGGGTGGCTAGAACCTGGGGTTCACCTACCTTGGCTGTACTGGACCACTAGGGCAATGGAACAACCCAAGAGCAAGATGCCCAGCAGCATAGAGATGCCCATTAAAACCAGTTCTAGCTGTGTTCGGGAGCCCAGGAGATGTCCTGCCCTTTTTCGGAAGCCCACCTAGGGAGGCAATGTGAAGAGAGAGAGGTAAGGGCTATCAACTAGGATAATGATAATAGTAGCTAGTACTCCTATAGCACCCACTATGTGCCAAGCACTGTGTTAAGTCCTTTACAAATATGATCTCATTTGATCTTCACAAGAACCTAGGAGGTAGGTACAATTAATATCCCCGTTTTTCAGGGGCGGAAACTGAGTCAGACAGAGGTTGAGTGACTTGTCCAAGATCATACAGCTAGTAAGTGGCTAGGGCAGGATCTGAAATCAGGTCTTCCTGACTCTAGGCCCAATTCTGCAGCCACTGCACAACCCAATGGAGTGAAAATACTCTCAGAGTTGCGGTGCTCTAAGAGGAACAGAGATCCTGAGGATCATTGAAGGAGGGGTAGAAGGCACGTAAGAGGCCATTTTGTCCAATTCTTCCACTTAGGAAACTAAGGCCAGGAAAGGAAAGGAACCTTGGAGCACAGGTCTAAGACTGGACGGTACTCAAGCGGTCATCCCGGCCACATCCCTCATTTTGAGAGAGGAGGAAACCAAGGAAGGACCAGGGAATCTAAGGGGTGCCTTATTCAAGGTGACAGAGGTTGTAAGCATCAGACATGGCATTTGAACTCATGTCCTCTGGCTGTGGAGCAATCACTCTTTCCTCCAAATTGTGGTGATGAAAACCTAGAAAGGAAAGGGAGGCCAATGGGCAAATAAATGTCAGTGATCTTAACAGCTTTTATTTGTAGAGTTGTATATTGAAACGTTTCCCCCAGAAAAATGGGAGGCAGGGAGGAAGGCAGATGTGTGTGAGGAGGCTCTAAAAAGAGAAAACCTGGGAGGAAAGTCAGTAAACCCGGGCCAGAGGATCTCTAAGTCCTGTCTAGCCCCAGAGATTTTAGAAGGGAAGAGTGAAGCAAGGGAGAGCTGGGCCATAATTGATCTCCTTTATCTTCACAATCCCTGAAACAAACAGGCGGGTTTGGGGGTCCACATGTGTGGTTCCATGAGGGTAGGGTAATTCCAGTGTGGAAACTCCCTTCTGTCCTATAACTTCCAGTCTCAGAGAACTGCCAGGGCACAGAAAGTTTCATCAAGTACCCTGGAGTCACACAGCAAAATGTGTCAGCAGCAGGATGAGGATTGCCGTTCAGTCTGGCGCATGGTCCCCCACAAAGGGAGCCAAGGGAAGGGAGCTGAGCGCAGGGGGGCACCCTCTTCCCCAGCCCCAGCCCCAGCCCCCGTGCATCATGCAGACCTCCACAGTGTCCGGAGAGGCAATGCCATCTGGCGAAGGCTCTGGAGCCTCGTCATCCCGAAGAGTGGCCCGCTTATACTCCAACATCTGTAGAGATGCAGGCAGAGAAGGCGGTGTCAGGGTCAGAGCTGGCCGTCCCTTGGCCTCCTCTGTGCCCCCCTGCCCTGGACCCCTGCTGTCCAAACAGTGCCCCTGGCTCAACCTTTATCCTCTGTGGGGAATGGTGGGGGGAGATCTGGAAATGGACCTGCCCTGGGAATGGAGAGCTTCCAGGACTGGGTGGGAAGAAGAGATGCTCCCTGCCCTGCCCTGCCCTGCCCTGCCCTGCCCTGGGGGAGCTGGCCAGGGGCTGGACCATAAGGCAGAACAGGACAAGTGCTCAAGGGAGGGGTCTATATTTTTTGGCACCACTCTTCCCCCTGCCCAACTCTGCCTCTAAAGCTTTCTTCTCTTTCTCCTCAGATTCCTTGCTCCACAATCCAAGGAAAAGAGGCCCCTCCACTCCCCCACTTCAAGGGTAATAATCCCCAAGACAGCACCCTAATGGATCTGGGCCAGGTGGCAGACTGGGGTGAGGTAAAGGTTTGGAGGTGGGAAAGCCAGATTCCCTTCCTCTCCCTTTCCACCACCACCCCCAACCCCCATGGCACAGCAGTTTGTTTGCTTGTTTTTCTAGGGCTGCAGCGCCAGCTCCTCTCCAGGGCTCCCCGCCCACACAGAACTCCCCAAACTGCATTCGGGTGGACCTGGCGCAGGGTACAGCCTAAGGGATGAGGTAAGGGTGTGGAGGTGGGATATAGCCTTCGTAGTCACCGCAACTGGGGGGCGGGGTGGGGGTGAGGGCGGTGAGGACATCTCCCCACCCCCTCCCAGCAGGGTTTCTCTGCCTTTCCTCTCTAGGGCATCTCTCCCTCCGGGATGCTCAGGGGCAGGGGCCAGACTAGGGGGGATTAAGGGCGGAGGCGGCACGGTGGGGAGATGGACTGGGGAGCACACCTACCGCCCCCAGCCTCCCAGGGATGGGCAGCTCTGCTCCTCTGGTCCCGCCTAGCCCGGGCCCCGGGCCCAGCCTCCCACCTTCCGCCCCCCTGCCTCCTCCTGTCTGGCTCCCAGCCCCTCACTCACGCCTCCGCCCAGCTCCTGCAGGGCCAAGCTCATGGTGGGCTGGGGATGAGCTCCTCCCCAGGCTAGGCTAGGCTAGGCTAGGCTAGGCTAGGCTACGTTTGGCGGCCCCCTCGCTGCATTTGCCCGGCCGGGCCCCCAACGCCGCCACCGCCGCCGCCGCCTCCTCCTCGTCCTCCATCCGCCATGGCCAAGGCCAAGTCCGGGGATAGTGGCGGCGGCGGCGGGTGGAAGCAGCAGCAGCGGCAGCAGCAGCCGCTGCCGCCGCCGGCGCCACAGCCCCCGCCCTCCCGGAGCGCCCGACCTGGGGGAGGGGACGTGGGAGGCGGAGCCCGGGCGGCTGGGGAGCTCCCCAGCCGGGGGCGAGGCGGGAGGACCCCGGACCCAGACCGCTACACGGGGCGCCGCTAGTCTCATTCCTCTGCCAATGCAGCGGAGCCCACCCCGTCTGTGCCATCCTCCCTCTGAGCCTCTTCTCCCTCCCCGGGAGCTCCGCACCCCAACACAGGCCCCTCCCCACCCTCCGGGGAGCCCCCACTCACCTTGGCCAACGCCCCAAAAGTTCATGCACCTCGGCCGCCACCCGGCGCCCTCCCCCCAGCGCCGCTGCCTGTTTACAGACATGGGGCCGACCGGCAGATCCTCCCACCACAGACCTCACAGGAGCCCCCCCCTTCCCCCCCCAGCCCAGAACCCCCGGGCCCTGGAGGCAGACCGGGAAGCGGCCACCCCTGCCCACCAACCCCGCAGACGGGGCACGGGGGGGGGGGGGGGGCGCAGATGCCAAGCTGACCTCAGCCCTTCTGCACAAAGAGCCTGGGCGCCCTGCCCCCACCCCACCTCCATGGCGGCTGCCTTGGACAAAAAAATGGGGCTTGCAGGTGCGCGCACCCCGACGCAGGGTCCCATCTTTTCCTAGGACTAGCTGGCATTTCTGAGGCCCTACTGAGGTGCGAATGCCAGCATCTAAAGAGAGAACCAGGAACGTTTCTTTGGGGGTGCGGCAGAGTAAGCCATTTTATTTCTGCCAGCCAGAGGGATGTGTATATAGTTCTGTGAGGTCCATGGATGGGGAGCTCAGTTTGTTCCACTTCAGGACTCAGCATGGAGGATGGGATGTATCAGAAAAGCTTCATGGTTTCCATTCATTCATTCATTCCCTTTTTGAGCATGGCAGAAGTTCTGAAGTACATACAGCAATGAATAAGCAGGTCTTGCTCTTCTTTTTCCCTTTTAACTCTTCCCTTCTGTTTTAGGATCAACTCAGACAAAAATGGTAAAAGCTAGACAATGGGCTAATGTTAAGTGACTTGCCCAAGGTCACCCAGCTAGGAAGTGTCTGAGGCCAAAGATCTTGCCCTATTAAGGGAATCTACTGCCCAGAATCAGTCAGAAAACACAGCCTCTTAAGCATGCTGGGTTCGCTGGGATCTACTTACCACCTTCCTGGGCCTAGAGGACAAGTGGATCAAATCTGATGCCTCCTCCACAGAGCAGCAGGTCCTCTCTTTGTCCATTCCTTGTTCCCTTCTAGCTCTAAATCAATGACCCCATCACCCTGAGCCACACAATCCTTCTCAAGCTCAGTTTTCCCAGCTTTAAAATGGGGGGAATCATTTACCTTCTAGGGTTGTTAGGGGGCTCACTTGAGATAAGATCTGTAAGGTTTGTTTGGGGTTTTGCCTTCCATACTATTTGCTTTGTGCTCTTGGACAATTCACTTAACCTGGCTCTGCCCTAGACAACTGACTCCAGTGGAAAGATCTGCCATGAGGTCCCTTGCTCCCCGCATCTATATATTTAAGCCACAGGGTCCACACTACCCCAGTGAAATCATAGATGCAGCTACTGCAGCTGGAGGCGATGCACAAGCATCTCCCATCATTCCTTAAGGGAACTGATTTGGTTTTATTTTGATGCACTGAGTCACTCCATCATTTTTTTTTTAATCAGGGTACAAGAATTTGGCAAGAGAAGTCCAGGAGTTGAATGACTACCCAATTTATGTCTCTTTTCCCAGCCATTCCACTGTTCCCATCTCTTCACAAATTGTTCCTGGCACAGAACACCCAGATGACCAAGAAAGGGCGATTGTGGACTCAGTCTGTTTGTGGGAGGGAATGTTTTGTGTTTATTTCTCTCAACCATTATTGATCCTCTGGATCACTTCCAAAGATTTAAACAGAAATATGGGCTTAGAAATCTGCAAGGGGACCCCCTGGAGTTTCTCTCAGGGCTCCCCCTAAGTCCAGATCTGCCCCCAACACATCATAGGCATGTGACAGTCTGTGCCACTCATAAAAGACACACACAAACAGTTGAAGAGCCCCTGCTCTAAAGGGAGGCAGAGTAACACAATGTGGGGGAAATGATGGATTTGGAATCAGAAGTCCTGGGTTTGAATCCTGGATCCACCATTTACTAGCTCAGTGACCCTGGGGAAATCACTGAATCCCTCTGGTCCTCAACATCCTGACATGCAAACTAAGAGGGTTGGACTTGATGATTTCTCAGTTATCTGATCAGCAAACATTGGCTATTCTTCATTCACAAGACTTCATCTCCCCCCTCCATGTCTTTGCATAAGCTCTCTCCCATACCTTCCCCTCCTTTTCTCCACCTCTTAGAAATCCCAGTTCCCTTTAAAACTCAGCTCAAATGGCACTTCCTGCAGGAGGCTTATCCCATCTTCTTCTCTAAGAGTATTTCTATTTACCTTAGATATTCCTATCAGTTTATATGTTGTCACCACCCCTACCCCCACACCCCTTAGAATGTAAGCTCCTGGAGGGCAGGAGATTTCTGCAGTTTTTCTTTGTATCTCCAGTGGCTAACATAATGCTGGGAAACATATTTAATAAACACTTATTAACAGCATCCCCAGAGGCTAAAACAGTAGGGAATACTTATAGGTCCATAATAAATGTCTTTTTATGGAATGAAGACTCTGCTATGATTATCCCAAATTTATAGATAAAGAAATTGAGACTCAGAAGTTAAATGACTTTCCTAGGGTCACAGAACAAGTAAGTGTCAGAGTCAGGATTGGACCCTGTTTTCTCAGCTCAAAGTCCAGCCCACTAACCACTAGTTCATTAATCGATCCATAATAGCAAGCCCTCCTCTCCCCCAACAAATTCTCACAGATTTTTTAAAATCACCTTTTATTGATATCTTTTGTTGTTATATTACCTCCATTTCCCAATATGTCCCTCCTAATGTCCCCTCCCAGAGATATATCCCTTCTATCAAAGGGGGGGGGGGATAGAGCAAAACTAACCAACATTATATGCCCAGTTTTAGTCCCCCCCACCCCTTTCCGGATGACCCTTGAATTGATTGTCTCTGAATTGATTTTCCCACCCTAATCTTTATCCCAAGATCATTCCTATAGGGCAGAGCCAAGATGGTGGCTTAGGAGCAGCAAAAGCTGAGTCTGTTCTGACAATCCTTCCAAAGCAATCTGTAAAAAGCTCCCCAACATGACAGGAGTCAAAAACCAAGATCATCCCCGTCTGTCTTCGGCCCTCATCACAAGGGACTAGATGCTGCCAAACCATACCGACTGGGTCCTGGGTGCCCTTTTGCTTTGATCCCCTCAGATCGGACAGAAGAACAACCAGTGCTTTCCATTCTTATTCTCTCTCAAAGTGGATGGGGGGCGCAGGGAGGCCTGGAACCTCTGGGGTGAGGGCTTGATGAGCTTTGGTGTCTACCTGTCACCCACCCCTCACCTGTGGCTCCAAGCAGTTGTAGCCACACTCCAGGAAAGCCACCTCAGGAGACAGCTAGATCACATTGAGGAGAAACAACCGCCTCAAACCCATAAGTGCCCCAAGCATGTAAAGACTTCCCCTGGTGGAATGGGCAAATGAGAACAGTTTGATCCAGTGGCCATGAAGATGGCTAAAGCAGGAGCTGTGGCATGCTTAGAGCTCGGTCAGACAATCCCAGAAGCCCAGGCCATCCCCTGCATCCTGTATTGTGGGCCACTGACACAATGATTCTGATACTCTGGGGCAATACAAGTCCAATTCCCCAGCCAGTCATCCCAGCATCATCCCATGATGCCATTGGTCCTCTGAAAACAAAAGATGAACATTATCTCTCACATTCTTCTGAGTAATTCTTCTAAACCTTCTTTCTCTTCTCCCTTCAGGCCAACAGCCCTCAACAGGCATCGCCCTCTATTCTATAGAGATGACTGAGGTCACCATCTGCCATGCCTTGTTCCCCTCTTCTATAGGTTTCTGCTTCATTGTCCTCACCCTCCTTCTACTCTTTCCATCCAGTCTCAGAATTGGACCTTGGAGGCCTCGATCACTTGGCCTGATAAATACCTCCTCTTCCTTTTCCTTTTTCTAAAAAGAGTTGAATTCCTTCTTTGGGTTTCTCACAAATTTGTCCCCAGCACACCTTGCCCCACCCCAAAACCTCCTCTAAGCAATAAGTATAATTTTTAAAAGCCCAGACTATGACTATTTCTTCATTGTCGCTGCTTTCTGGGACCTCTCTGTGGCCTGTCCAACCACTTTCTCCTAGATACTCTCTCCTGTTGCTTTTCTTGACCAGTTTCTTTTAGTTCTCCTACTACATGGGTGACTGCTCTTTCTCGGGTGACTTTGCAGGATCATCGTCCATATCCCTTTATGATCAGCCATGTTAACTTGAACTCTATCTTGAGCCAACAAGGGGCATGTTGATTTGCTCCAGGTCACACAGCAAGAAAATAGCAGAGTAGAACTGGAACTCCAATGAAGAAAACAGTCTGTCCCCAGGCTTGTGCCTATATGTTTCTGGATGCATACAATTTATACATTCTCTACTGAAGGGGTCCAGTATTGGCCACTCGGTGGCAGAAAGGGAATGCTGGGATGTGTCTTTGGAAGAGGTACATGTTTTCAACAAGCTCTGGCCACGGATAAGGGAAGAAGGCTCAGAAATTGGCCATCTGGCCTGAAAGGAATGCTGGGCATGACTGGTTGAATGATGAATTAATAAACCAACAAGCATGTAAAATATTTTTTATACAAACCTTTGCCTTCCAATCAATTCCAATTCTAAGTACTGATATGTGTCTGTTCCAAAGCAGAAGAGTGGTAAGGGCTAGGCAATGGGGGTTAAGTGACTTGCTCAGGGTCACCTAGATAGGAAGTGTCTGAGGTCAAATTTGAACCCAGGACCCATCTCAAGGCCTGACTCTTTAATCCACTGAGCCACCCAGCTGCCCCTAATAAGCATTCCTAAAGGGCTTACTAAATCCTGGAGAGGTATTACAAAAGAAGCTTAACAACACCTATAGGGTGTAAGATTGGCAGCCAGGGTAAGGAGTTTTGTCTGGGAAGTCATAAGGGTGATGAATAGTTCCATAGAGCAATCAATTAGTGTTTGTCCTGAGAGACCAGGAAAGTAGACAGAAGGAAAGGAAAGGCGCTTGCTTTTGCTGTCTTTATGCCTTTGTGCCTCCTGGTTCAACAGACAGAACAAAGCATGCGTTTTCCTTTTCAGACTTGCCTTGGGCTTGTTACACAAAGCGGGAGCCGTGGGGAAGGGAGACTGAGATGCAAGGAGAAAAGATCCATAAAACTTTTTTGAAAGGCGAGACCTGGACAGTTCTTCAGCAGATCCTCCTAAGTGTCACTGCCTGACTTCAGATCTACTAGCTACCAGCAGAATAAGAATTTCCTAAAATTTCTTCCCCCTAGCCATCCTGTTTCCCACTTTCCTTTCATACCCCAGCTATTTCCACCACGCAACTGACCCAGAATTCTAGAAGAGGGCTCAGTAGGAGACTAAGCTGGGGGACTTGGCTTGGCCAAGGCTCAGAGGGACTCCAGAAAGGTTTTCCTTCTGTACCTGTAGGCAGAAAGGGGGTGATTGATGCCCTGAGAAGAAAACTAGAAGGGACAGGCCTAACCCAGAAGGATCCCTAGACCTGTTCAACCACTGTCTCTCTCTGAACTTTTCCATGCAGTTTCTTTTGCAAAGATCCCATGAGGGCAGTACACTTTCCAGAGGAGAAAATTGGTTCACAGAAATGGAGACACCCATGGTCACTGGCTCAGGAAGCTTCAGAAGCAGGATGTCTTCCACTCCTCTCTTCTTACTTTGGGGACCACAGAATGGTGGTTCTGGTGAAAAGAGGCTTTGGGGTTATGGGAAGACTTGTGTTCAAATCTAGACTCTACTAAACTAAGCTAAATTACCCCCAGGCAAGGCTCTTCCCTTCTCAGAACTTCTGCTTCTTTATAGGAAAGGTGGCTCAGCAGATAGAGAATAAAGCCTGGAGATGGGCAGATCTGGGTTCAAAACCAGCCTCAAACACTTCCAAGCTGTGTGAATCTGGGCAAGATACTCAACACCCCTTGCCTAGCCCTTACCTTTCTTCTGCCTTGTACTCTTGATTCTAAGGCAGAAGGTAAGGGTTAAAAAAGGAAGAAAAGAAAGGGTTGAACTAAATAGTCCCTAATGGACCATGAGCTCTAGATCTCTGCCCCTCTGATAAATGCTGGGCCTCCTTGAGACTCAGTTTCCTCACCTGTGAAATGGTCTTCCCATCCCCCCTCCCATCAGGGCTGGCTACCTGAGGTGAAAATAGAGTGGAGACAAGATACGCTTTGAGGGCTCCCTGCAAGTGAGTTCTGGCACTCCCCATTATTTGTGATCACAGCCAGGGCCGGGGACTTGGTGTATCTGCGTGTCCCAGCCAGGGGGACAGACGCAAGGTGTGACGCTGAGAGAGGAGGAAGGTGGGCAGCCAAGGACTCCAGAGGCCCAATCCCACGTGCACACCTGCGTGTCACGCATGGTAAGCGGTTCCGGTGACGGTAACAGCTCCGTAGGCTAGATTGGGGTGGGGGAGGGACAAGCTGGGGGTGGGCAGGGTGGTGCGCTGGCTCCTGGCTGTTCCCACCCCCACTCCCAGCTCAATGAAACTGTGGCTTGGCAGTGTGTGAGTCCTGGTGCGTTGCCATTGAGAAGAATCCTCCTGGAAAGGAGGGACAAGGGAGCGTGGCCCTAGCCCAGGGAGGCTTGACGGCCCCTAGCTTCATTCCTCCTGGGGAGGAGAGAAAAGGGAGTCCACTGGATCGGAAGAAGGGAGGTCCAAGGGGATCCCTAATGCTTACCCCCCTCCACCGGGGCTCTGGACTTCAACCATTGGGGAGGGGGCCAGACTGCGACTGTGACTGCCGTAAACCCGACTCCCAGAGGTCCCCAGTCCCCCGCCACCTGTTGTTAGGCTTGCACCCTGGCTGAGCCAACCAAAGCCCCGGCCTCCCTCCCATCCTTCCGCGATTCCCGTCCTCGGCTCTCCAGAGCCACCGCTCCCCCCCCTTCCCCCCCCACTAGGCCGGCCTTCCCCAATCCGGCCTGGCCCCGCCCCGCCAGCCGAGCTCTGCCGCAGTCCGGCCTCTCATTGTCATTCAGCTCGCGCACTCGCCGCCTCCTCCGCCTCCTGGGCTCCGCCGCGCCGTGCCCCCCACCCGCCTCTCAGCCCGCCCGCCCTCCTGCCTACGCTCTCACCAGCTTCTCAGTCCGCTCAGACAGCCCAGCGGCCTGGGGAGACCGAGGGCTGCTAGGGGAGGGCCTGGTCGCCCGACTGGCCCAACGCAGGCCCGGATGCTGCATGACTTCATCCTTCCGCCAGTTTTCCTTATGATGTAGGGCTCCCCCGGCCCCGCGCTCACTCCGGCCCGGGAGAAAGAGGAGGAGGAAGAGGAGAAGACGAGGAGGGCTGGCTAGCAGGCGCTGCTCCCAGCTAGACGGCGGGCTGCCCCCCGGCTCCGCTCCGCGCACACACACGCACACACACACACAGGCGCGCGCGCACACACGCACATACATACGCACACACACGCAGATCCATACACACAGAGGCACACAGAGACACACACGCAACACACCCCACAGTGGTCCTCGCTCAGTCTCCCTGCCAGCCAGCCTGCACCATGTCGGAAATCCTCCCCTACAGCGAGGACAAGATGGGCCGCTTCGGCGCTGACCCAGAGGGCTCAGATCTCTCCTTCAGCTGCCGCCTCCAGGACACCAACTCCTTCTTTGCGGGCAACCAAGCAAAACGGCCCCCTAAGCTGGGCCAGATCGGCCGGGCCAAGAGAGGTAGGCAGGCCTGGGACCCACCCGCCTGACCCAGAAACCAGCCTCCTGCGATGCCCCCCCCCCCCCCGCGGGCTCCCCATCCTACCCAATCTACTCTATTCCCCAAGCTGGGCTGCTCTTGCCGCAGCCCCAGGTTTTCCCAGGGAACGGCGCCTGGATCTGGGTAGTGGAATCGGGGCGCGCGAAGGGGTCCCCTCCCTCCCGCGGCTCTGCGTCCTTCACCAGCTCCCCGGTGCCCCCATTCCCGAGACTTTAGAGCCTGCCTCGTCTAGCTACGGGGCTGGCATGCGAGCTGGGACCCTGGAAGCCGTCTGGGGGGCGGGGAGGAGCGGGGTCGGCTGCGTTCAGGTGGGAAGGGGGAGTGTAACCTCGGGTGCCCGGGACCAAGATGCGGAGGGGGCTGGCGGGCTTGTGGCCACAGGCAGCTGAGAAGAGCGCCTATGGCTGCAGCGATGGGACGGGAGGAAAGGAGGGCTCGGAGGCCGCAGCGCCCGCGCGGGGCTGAAGCGCTGTTTGTTCCGCAGTGGTGATCGAGGATGACCGGATAGATGACGTGCTGAAGGGAATGGGGGAGAAGCCGCCGACGGGAGTGTAGACGCGCCGGCTTGGTCCGCGGGCTCCCGTTCCCGCCTCGGAGCGGCCCGGAGCGCAGGACGGCGATGAAGCTGCCAGCGCCCCCGGCCCGGGCTCCCGGCCCAGCCCCAGCGGGCCGGGGCCTCAGGACCCAGCGGCTCCGCCCGGGCCGCCGCCGCTGCTCGCTGCTCCGGAGCTGTCCGCTTCAGCACCAAGGTGGCGGCGCGGCCCGGTCAGGAGCCCCTGTAGCGCCCGGCCCCCGGCCCGCCCCGCTCATGCACTTTAGGACTCGGGCCGTGGCCCCACCCCGCACACAGAAACGGACAGAGAAACGCGTGGCGCCCGGTGCCGCGGACATGTCATTGTCGCTGCTCATTCCCCGCGCCCTGTCCCGCACGGCCCCTTCCCTCCAGCCGGTCTGCAAGCTCAGCAGCTAGCTGGCCACGGGTCCCTCCGTGCCGCCCTACCCAGGGACGTTCGGCTGCATCTGGCATGCATGAGCTTCCCCCCCCCCCCCCCCGGAGCCCAACCGGGGGGTCGTCATCTCCAGCCCAGTCTAGGCACCGCCCCTCCCCCTTCCCTGCGTCTGGCGGGTCCCCCTCCGAAGCCTCTTTCTAAGGCGTCTCTGCCTTAGCGCGTTTGTATTTTTATATCCGACTCTCGGTTTACCGAATCTTCTCCTGAGCCCCCTCGGGCTGGGCCCCGACAGTCCGCGCCTGGCGGATGGTCTCGGCCTTCGGGCAATGACCTCGGGAACCCCTGAAGCCCTTCCCGCGATCCCCGGGAGCAGCCCCGGCGCCCCGCCCCCTCCCGGGTCGGCCCCATTCCTCCCTGTCCCTGGGGAATGCACTGCTGCCTCTGGGATGATGCCAAAGGGGCCCCAGGAATGTCCCCCTGTAAATGCCCCCTCCCCTCCCCCTTCACTGTACCAGGAGTGCGTGAATAAACACAGATCTGTGCATAGCCAGAGTCTGCCTCCCTCCCTCCCGCCGGCTGCCCTTTGGGGGGCCCCGAGGCCCTCGTGCCTCCCCCCTTGCTCTCAGCCCCCGGCTTGGGGGATCTTCAGGCCAGGTCTGAGTCATAATGAGTCACTGTGGACACTGGCACACGGAGCACCCTGACAGGCAGCTGCCCAGCCCCAAAAGAACCAGCAGCCCCCATTCTTTCTGAAAAGCTTGCCAAGGATCTTAACCTGGGCCTCACAACAGCCCTGTGAGGTAGGGCCCCATTTTGCAGATGAGGAGACTGAGGATCTGCCCCAGCCCAGAGCTTCCCCCCTCCATTAAGTCATGCTGAAGAGGTCAGAGCAGGAGCCGGACCCAGTGATTGCCAGGAGGGATTCGGGGTGCAGTGGGGGAGCCCCGATAGTGGCTGTCACTTCCTCGGCCGGAGCTTCAGCCTCCCAGGCCAGGGGGCCAGACCCGGTCCAGAATCAGCCCTTAGAGCTCTATGGCGCTGAGGAAGTCTTCCTGGTCAGAATCCTGGAGGAAGCGGGGTGAGGGCGGGGGGCTGCAGGGGGCGTGCAGCCGGACCCCCAAGGCCTGCTGCGCTGCACTCAGCTCCCCCCCTTTGTGCATGAGGTAGAAATGGAAATGGAAGCCACTGCCATAGGATGCATGGCGCAGAGACCAGCCGTACTGAGGCTGAGCGTAGTGCTGGCCACGGAAGTGAGGCGCTGCCGCCGTCAGGGAGATGAAGCGGCCCCGAGGGGTCAGCACCCGGCTCACCTAAAGGGGGCAAATGGACGGGCGGTCAGTGGGGCCACTAGGGGGGCTGGGGGGCTTGAGAGAAGAGGAAGGGCAGTGGCGGGGCTCCTGAGCAAGCTGAAGGACCGAACCTCCTTCCCCAAACACCTGGGCCGCCCCTTCACATGGTCCCCCAGTCCCCTCAAAATGCTGGCAGGGCTCCCCCTCTCCTCAAGCCCCTTCACATGGTCCCCCAGTCCCCTCAAATGCTGGCGGGGCTCCCCCTCTCCTCAGGCCCCTTCACATGGTCCCCCAGAATGCTGGCGGGGCTCCCCCTCTCCTCAAGCCCCTTCAGATGGTCCCCCAGTCCCCTCAAATGCTGGCGGGGCTCCCCCTCTCCTCAGGCCCCTTCACATGGTCCCCCAGAATGCTGGTGGGGCTCCCCCTCTCCTCAGGCCCCTTCACATGGTCCCCCAGAATGCTGGCGGGGCTCCCCCTCTCCTCAGGCCCCTTCACATGGTCCCCCAGTCCCCTCCAATGCTGGTGGGGCCCTCCAGACCCCCCCTGTCCTCAGGCCTAGAGAAGGAGAGGCCGGACTAAGGTGGTCCAGCCTCTGGGATCGCTCTCCTTCGGGGCTGAATTTGGCCCCTCGGGATCCTTAGCCTGGTAGAGGGGCTCCCTGGCGCCTCCACTCACCTCCCTGAGTACTTCCTCCACAGTCTGGATGCCCTCAGCAGACACTGCCCAGGGGTCTCGTTCTCCGGCCAGCAGAGCGTCCAGGGTCCCCTTCTCTAGCACCACATCAAAGGAGCTCGTGGGGAAACTGAGGGCTCGGGCGTCCATGGTTTCCCAGCGCAGCGAGGGGGCGTGGGCGTAGCGGTCCCGCATAGCAGCCACCACGACTGGAGAGTAATCCACACTGACCACGTCGGGGAAGCCCCCACGCCAAAGCTCATAGCTCAGGGCGCTGTTCCCACAGCCTGTGGGGGGAGAGAGCTCCCAGTCCTGCCCTGGTCCCCTTCTGGCTCCAAGCCTGGCCAGAGGAGGCAGGTTCTTCCCCCCTCTCTGGGGATTAGGGCTGCTTTAATCAGCATTAGCCTCAGTAACAGGATCAGCCCGGGGGATCCCCCTAATCCTCTGGGAGCCCCCTCAGGAAGGGCCTGGAAGGTCTCAGGAGGAAGGAGAGAACCTCCTCCACTTCTGGGGGGAAGGGAGCCCTGAAGGGGGGGGGAGGCTTTTCTCCTGAGCTTCCCCTTCCAGCCTCGGCCCCTGCATGCTCCAGGAGCTGATGTGGCCAGACAAGTCCCTCCTGCCAGCCCAAGATCTTCCCTGAGAGTTTTCTATACAAAAAGACTGTGCTAAGAAGCTAGAACACCTACAAAGCTACGCAAAGAGGAGCTGATTTGTGGAGGGGGAGAGTAAGAAAGGGGAGGATGCAGGCAGAGGCTTGGCAGAGATCACAGAAGCTTGAGTTAGAAGGCAATGTCAGGGGCAGCGGATGGAGAGTCAGGCCTAGAGACCGGAGGTCCTGGGTTCAAATCTGACCTCAAACACTTCCCAGCTGTGTGACCCTGGGCAAGTCACTTCACCCCCATAGTTTAGCCCTTAACTGCTCTTTTGCCTTGGAACCAGTGCACAGGATTGATTCTAAGACAGAAGGTGAGGGTTTCCAAAGAAGAGAGCAGAGGATGTCAAAAGCCTTTCGTCCCGCTCCCCTCCCTCAGCGGGATTTCCCTTTCTACATCCTTGGTCTTCCAGGGCAGCCCATGCCCTGCCTGGGCAGCTCTGATTGTTGGGTAGCTCTTCCTTCCGTGGAGTAAATGTAAGCCTCTGCCTCCCTAGAATCCTCCCTCCTTGCTTCTAGCTCTGCCCTGTGGGGCTAAACCCCGAGTATAAAGTCTATGACCACTGGGGACTCTCAAAGATGGGCTGTAGGGCTGGAATGGGCTCTGGACGGCTAGGCCTCGGCATAAAAGGAACAGAACCGATAAAAGCGGCGCCCGCGGTACGGAACCTCAAGCAGATACACTACACTGCAGAGCTGTAGGAGGCAACTAGGACTTGGGGTGAAAAGGCCCCCATCTGAGTCCTGATTCAGCCATTTCCACGCTGGGTGATCCTGGGTAAGCCTCAGTTTCTTCATCTGTAGAATGGGGGTAATAATAGCACCTGCCTCTCATACCAGGATCAAATGAGATACTGTATGTCGAGCGTTCTGTAAGCCTTTGATGATGATAATGATAATGATGTTGGAAATGATGGGCCCAGCAAGGAAGAGGTACCATAACGCTGGGTGAGTGTGTTAGAACACAGCTGGAAAGGAGGAAATCAGGAAACAGGCCCAGAGGCATGAAACTATTTGGGGCAGGGGTCTTCCGTGATCCTCTCTGACAAAAGCAGGAAGAAAGGATGAAGGGGGCTGCTATCACAGACCTGATTCCTGACCGACGAGGAGAACCACCAAACGAAGTTCAAGCTGACACAAACCCAGCACTTTGGGAAGAGCCGGGACTGAAAGATCCAGGAGAAATCTGGGGAGGATCTAAAGGCCAGCGATTCTGCAAGAGGCATTGGCCTCTGAGGGAGGGGAAGAGCTCAAAGGGGAAACTGAAAACCCAAACAGACATCATTCTGATGAAGAAAACAAGGGAGTCACTTGAAGAGTTTTGGGGGGCTACTCAGGAAGAGACCGAGGGGCCAGGGAACGTGGTAGAGAGTTGTGAGAGGCAACTAGGCCTTGGGATCAGAAAGACATCCACCAAGAACAGAAGCAAGGGCTGGCAGGGAGGATGAACCCCCAAAGAGGGAGGACAGCCCTATAGGAATAAATTGTTCCAGAAACACTTGAAAGCCTAGAACACACGGAAATGGGCAATAAATGGACATTTGGAAAAAGCTCTTCTAAAGCTAGGTTGGAGGCAAGAGGAAGATCAAAGAAGAGACAAAACCTTTAACTCAAGGTAGATGGGATGATAATAAAAGAGGAGGATAAGAAGACAACTACTCAACCTTCATTTTTTTTAACCCCTTACCTTCTGTGTGAGTATCAATTCTAAGACAGACACACAGCCAGGAAGTGTCTGAGGTAGAAGTCCTTTTTAGGTCTTTCTTCCTCCAGTCCAGCATCTCTTTCCACCTGGCTGCCTCCCACTGTAAAAGTGCTTCAGGGAAAAATCATGTCATCCCTTACTGCTGCTCAGGCTTTGTGTGTGTGTGTGTGTGTGTGTGTGTGTGTGTGTGTGTGTGTGTGTGTGTGTGTGTGTGTTCACCTGGCATAAGGAGGGAAATTAAAGGTTCAAATAACAAATAATGGGGGCAACTGGGTGGCTCTGTGGATTGAGAGCCATGCCTAGAGACAGGAGGTCCTGGGTTCAATTCTGGCCTCAGACACTTTCCAGCTGGGTGGTGACCCTGGGCAAGTCACTTCACCCCCATTGCCTAGCCCTTACTGCTCTTCTATCTTGGAGTATTGATTCTAGGATGGAAAGTGAGAGTTTTTTACAAGTTAAAAAATAATGTTAATAAAGAATCAAAACCTAAAGTAAGGGAGGCTATAAGGAAGTAAAATGAGTTTCAGCGACCAGGCAGGCTCACTAGTGTGCTTATGAGCTGACAGATGTGGGCTGAGCAGCAGATCTTTGAGGGGCCATCAGGACTGTCGAAGAGCAAAAGTGTTTTAATTTTCAAAGAAAAGGAAGAGGGTAAAGTTTCCAAGCCACAGCTCAGGGAGCTTGACTTTGGCTGCTCTCAGGCCTAAGAGGAAAGCAATGCACTGGTCATACTATATTAGCCCAAGGTCCTTTTTTTTTCTTTCCTTTTTATGCCATTACTAACTAGGTAGATCAGGGAGGTGTTCTAGAGATCTCTTCAGGAAAAACTAACCTCCTCTGAATGGGGGTGGGAGATGAGCATGTTGCTCCTCTCATGTCTAGCTTTCAGCATCTAGAAAACTATCCACTAGGCTATGCTAGAGAAAGAAGAGTTGAGGGTCACAAACACTAGAGAACTGAGCCTATCAGGCTGGGGGCCCAGAGAGAAGACTAGAAATTTCTAGAAATGACTGTTGGAGCAGATAAGGAAAAGGAGGCCTGGGATAGCTGCTGGCAACAGAGATACAAAGGATCATAAATTCAGAACTGGAAAGGACCACCGAAGCTATCTAGTCTCATCCTCTCATTTGACTGATAAGAAAATGGAGGTCCTGAGAGGTTAAGTGGCCACATAGGACGGAGTCATCAGAGATGGGAGCTGAACTAGGCTCCTGGTATCATACTGCCTCTTAAAGGGAAGGCCTGAAGCCAATTCATTACTGTTCCCACTGTAGAGATGAGGAAACGGGCTTATCGAGGTCATAACTTGCCAGGATTACCCAGCTAGTAAATATCTGACATAGGAGTTACAACCAGTCCCTAATAGAGGACTTCCCCACTCTAAGTCCAACCCACTCTCTACTCACTACCCCAAGCTACCTTCATAAATAAAAGGAGGTCTTTCTGGAGGCAGTGATTTCCCTGTCACTGGGGGTATTCAAGTCAAGTTGGACGACCTCTTGTCCAGAATCTTGTAGTGAGGATAGCTATTGAGGTACAATTTGTATCTGATGTCCTCTGCCATTCCTTTCAAGTCTGGGAATGGGTGATTCGAAGCCTTCTCCTGATCAAACATCCTGGCTCCTTTTGAATGATCTTCATTTGGCATGATCTAGAACTGTGACCTCACCATCCTGGTCGCCCTCTTCAGGATACTCTCTAGCTTGTCCACAACCTTCCTAAACTGTGAGGCCCAGAAGGGAATATCTCCTTCTACAGCTGAGGACTGGCAGAGGGGACTATCATCTCCCTCAAAGAGATGGGGATGGCCTTGCCTGGGATAGACTCGGGGTGTGAAGGCCTAACCTGAGGCACATTACAAGTTATTTACTGCCAAGTCCTGGGGAGGCCCAACTCTCCCTACCCCCTCAATCAACTTTCTGGGCCAGAACTATATCCTCCCTCCCTTCTGGCACCCTTGACCTCAATTCTTCAGTCCCTTCAGTTTGTCTTCCCTCTCAGACCACTCCTTAGTCCTTCCCCTTCCCTGATCCCTCCCCCTGAACCCCCTCAACCTCCTTCCTCTTCCTCTTTGGCCCAGCCTCAAACCTTCCTTCCTCCCTGAGGCCTTTGCTGTGGTTCAGTAGTTTTCAGCCCTATCTGACTCTTCATGACCCTTTTAGGGTTTTCTCAGCAAAGACACTGGCGTGGTTTGCCATTTCCTTTTCCAGTTCATTTGACAGATAAGGAAACTGAGGGACACAGGGTTAAGTGACATGACCAGGCTCACACAGCTAGGAAGTATCTCTTTTCCTGTAGTTCTAACCACTGTCCACGTAGCTGACCCCTCAACCCTTCCCTGCAGCCAGAGGCAGAGCCCCACGCCAGCCCTCTAGTTCTCCCCACCCAGCCTCCAAACCGATCCCGGTCGGATTTAGCCCTCCTTGGGCCCCACTCCCTCGTTGCCTCCGGGTTTAATTTAGCCCCGCCCCTCACTCATTCACACCCCCTCGCTCCTCATTCTCATACAATTTCTTAGCCCCGCCCACTCGCTCAGTCCGCCCTCACCCCGCTCGGCTCCATCCCTTTCATTGAGACCTCTATTCATATAACCTGCCCTGTGTCCTCAACCCCGCCCCCTAGTTTACATAAGCTCCGCCTCTCCTCGCGCCGCCCCACCTTCCCGGAAACCACGCGAGGCCATACCTAGCACTAGGATCCGATCCTCCGGTTGCAGCTCGGGCTCCAAGAGGTCCCGGAAGGCCTCGAAGTTGCCGAACCACTCGTAGGGGGCGGTATCCAGTGCATGCCGGTAGCGCTCGTCCCAGTACTGGGTCTCCCGGTACTCCGAATTCTTCTTAGGGAGCGGTGGCGAGGAAGCCATACTATGGCTGGGGAGCGGCCATGGGCCTGGAGAGGGCAACAGCCAATTGGAGCGGAGAGGAGGCGGGGCTTGGGCTGATCTGCAGTCAATCAGAATCAGAGATGTTGTTCCCGAGGTTGGACTTCCCTGATCGGGGCGGAGCCTAACCGAAGGCAGTCAATTAGATGTTGGGGCCTAGAGTCTAGCACCGCCTCCAGTTTCCTCCTCCCGGGACGCTTATTCATCAGAAACACGTGGAACTTCCGTGCTGGAAAAGGTGCTACAAGTTCAAACTGCCGGCTTGGAAACCGCCTTCCCTGTCTATAACTACCGCTTGCAGCCTAGCACCGCCCTTCCCTGGAAAGTGACACGTACATACTCATAGCTAGGGAGATGCAGGTGCTGGCGCCAGAGCCGCACTGCGGTCTCCAGAGTCAGTCAGCCAGCGCTGGTTACGACTAGGCTAATGTACAAAAGAGCAAAAGCAGCCCCTACCCTCCAGAAACTCACCTGCTAAGCGGAGGAACAACGTGCAAACTACTATATACAAACTAGAAAGACAGGGTAAATGAAGACTGCTGCTGCCACTTATTAGCTGTACAAGCCGGGAAAGTTCTTTCTCTGCCCCCAGTTTTCTCATATATAAATCCGACATTCATTCATTCAGCAAAGCAGCCATTAACACTTTGGCCTCAATCTTAGTTAACTGCTTTAAACGTGCTCTCTCTCAATCTACGTTCTACCCACCTGCCTAACCAGAGCCTGTCTGTCTACCTACCTATCTGTTTAGTCTGTCTACCTAGACTTATCTATCTAGTATATGTCCAATCTACCTATAATCTAGTCAGTTTCTATCTACTCACCTACCTATCATTATTTCAATCATCTACTGTTACCATTTACCAATCAACCTATCATCGATCTACCTACTTATCTAATCCATCTATATATTGCCTGCCTCTGTCCCTCTATTTTATCTAAGTCAGTCTACCCACCTAGGTATCATCTCTATCATCTATCATTACCCTTTACTTACCTGTCTGTCTCTATCTGCCTGCCTGTCTGTCTATCTAGTGCCAGACCCTACACTAAACACCAGGGATACAAAGAAAAAGCAAAAACCTTGCCTGTCCTCCAGGAACTTTCATTCTAATGGAGACAACAATAAATAGCCAGGCGGAGCCAAGATGCCCACAGATGGACTGTAATCTCAGGGGATGGCCCTGGGTCACCAAACATAAAAAATGAAAGGCCCTGCCCTCAAGGGGTTTACGGTGGATCACATACAGTACTTAGATGTTTAGTGGAGGGACTTAGTAGGTCATTTTGCCCAAGGATTGGGATTTTTAAAGCAAAGACCTCGGGACTCGGAGAGATTTTGAGGGGTGACCCAAGGTCACACAGCAAGCTACCCCAGGGCAGACGGAATCGATGCTGACACCCAGGTCCGCCTCGAGCCTTAACCGGGTGTTCCGGATACGGCGTCGCAGAGGTGGCCCCTTCCTCAGGGCTGGGCGGGACCGGGAATCAGGAGGTGGGGCTTGGCTCCCAGAGGCGCCGGCGCAGGCTCACTCGCGCTCCGGAACCTCGCAGCTGCGGGCTCCGGTTTCCGGCGGCGGGGGGCGGACCTGATTAGGCAGCGCGCCGGGAAGATGGCGGCGGGGTTGCGGAAGCGGGGCCCGGCCGGGACCGGGACCGGCTCCGGCGCGCGTTGGGGGCTGGGCCTGGGGCCGGCGCCGCTGAAGCGGGCATGGCAGGAGCGGCGGCTGCTGCTGCTGGAACCCCGCTACACGCCGCTCGTGGCCGCCTGCCTCTGCCTGGCGGAGGTGGGCATCAACCACTGGGTCATACGCAGGGTGGCCTGTGAGTGACGGGAGGGGCGGGGATGGGGGCGGGGGGCGGAGATGGGGGGGCGGATCCTGGAGCTAGATAAAGCCTAGGATTGGGGAGAGCCTGAAATTGATGGGTGCACGAGGGGCGGGACCAAGGCCTAGGGGGAGGATTTAGAGTCTGGAGGTCCCCGGGTTGTGCTTGGAATCTGGGGAGAGAGATGTGGGTTCAAATGTCGACTCTTAACACTACCCCCTTATTTAGACTCGCCGAGCCTCAGTCTCCCACACCTGCGAAATGGTGCCAGTCATACATACCCACACCATCTCCATAGGGGTAACATGTTTTGTCAACCCTAAAGGGCTGGAAACATGAATCGTATTGAAGGACTTTAAAATGAGTAAACTGAGGTTAATTAATTTGCCCGAGGGGTGGAAGAAAGGGCGCTGAGGTCTTCCCACTCACATAACTACTGGAAAAAGACCTGTCCAGCAGGCTCTCCTGGTTTGATTTTGGTCTTTTTTTTTTTTAATTTTATTTAGTCGGTTTAGAACATTATTCCTTGGTTACAAGAATCATATTCTTTCCCTTCCCTCCCTCCTTCCAGCCCATATGCAATTCCACTGGGTTTTATCCTATTTTCATGTTGTTGAT
Source organism: Monodelphis domestica (assembly GCF_027887165.1). Taxonomy (NCBI): domain Eukaryota; kingdom Metazoa; phylum Chordata; class Mammalia; order Didelphimorphia; family Didelphidae; genus Monodelphis; species Monodelphis domestica. Next base: position 529,799,032 of record NC_077228.1, read on the forward strand.
GTGTGCACTAGAGTGATCATTTAAAGTCTACATCCCTGATCATATCCCCATCAACCCATGTGATCGAGCAGTTGTTTTTCTTATGTGTTTCTGTTCTCACAGTTCTTCCTCTGGATGTGGATAGTGTTCCTTCTTGTAAATCCCCCAAAATGACTTAATGCTTCACAATTGTTTCTACCACACATTTTCCTTTTTTCCATCACTTTTATAACCTTGGGCAATGTAGCCCAGGAATCAAGAGGACCTAAGTTCTTTGAAGTTCATTGTCTGCCTTCTCCTAGGAAAGTTTCTTTCCCTCTCCCTCCCTGGGTCTGTTTCTTATTACTTTGTAAAATGGAAAGGGTGGTTCCAGACTCACACCCCTTTCACCTCTAAGTCTGATTTCATGAACTGAACTTCTCCCCTGTTCTCATAGACACAGAGATTGACTGGAAGGCTTACATGGCTGAGGTGGAGGGAGTGATCAACGGTACCTATGACTACACTCAACTCAGAGGCGACACAGGGCCCCTTGTGTGAGTCTGGGGCAAGCAAGGGGACAAGGTGACCAGTGGGATTCACTCGATCTATCTCTGATAACCCCCCCTCTTCCCCCCAGCTACCCTGCTGGCTTTGTATATATCTTCATGGGGCTCTACTACGTCACAAACCGAGGCACTGACATCCGCCTTGCCCAGCACATCTTCCTGGGTCTCTACCTCGCCACACTGCTGCTTGTGTTTCGAATCTACAGCCAGACAAGGAGGGTGAGGCCCTGAATCCAAAGTTTGACTCCTAAATAAGGGCAGAGGATTCTTGAAGGGAGTGTTCCCATCAGCTTCTGACATTTAATACCCAGGATTGAGGAAGCACGTTGGGTTTTTTAAATTCATTTTTTTACTCTTTAAAATTTATTTAATTAATTTTGAATATTTTTCCATGGTTACATGATTCATGTTCTTTCCCTTCCCTTCCCACACCCCCTCCTATAGCCAATGAGCAATTCTACTGGGTTTTACATGTGTCATTGATCAAGACCTATTTCCTTATTATTGATATTTACACCAGGGAGATAGTTTAGAATCTATATCCCCAATCATATCCTCATTGACCCATGTGATCAAGGAAATGTTTTTCATCTGTGTTTCTGCTCCCCCAGTTCTTTCTCTGGATGTGGAGAGCATCTTCCTCGTAAGTCTCAGAAATGTCCTGCAAATCTGACCTCAGACATTTCCCAGTTGTGTGACCCTGGGCAAGTCACTGACCCCCATTGCCTAGCCCTTACCACTCTGCCTTGGAGCCAATACACAGTATTGGCTCCAAGGCAGAAGGTAAGGGTTTAAAAAAAAAAGAAAAGAAATGACCTGGATCATTGCATTGTTACTAGTAGAGAAGTCCATTACGTTCGATTGTACCACAGTGTATCCATCTCTGTGTACAATGTTCTCCTGGATCTGGTCCTCTCACTCTGCATCAATTCCTGGAGGTTGTTCCAGTTCACATAGGATTCCTCCAGTTTGTTATGAGGAAGCACGTTGGGAAGGGGTCTCTGACTTGGTCTTCCCATCCCCTCTCTAGGTGCCCCCTTTTGTTTTTTTCTTCATGTGTTGTGCCTCCTATCGGGTCCACTCCATCTTCGTTCTTCGTCTCTTCAATGACCCTGTGGCCATGGCCCTGCTCTTCCTCAGTGTCAACCTCCTGCTCTCCCAGCACTGGAGCTGGGGATGTGGCTGTTTCAGGTCCAGACCTTCTGTCCCAGGCTGCCTCCCACCTACCTCCCCCACTCCTGGCAGTCCCTTCTGGTGACTGTGAGCCTGTGCAAATTGCAAGACACTCCTTCCCTTCCCTCCAGATCTCCCCACCCCTTTCCTTCCTTCTTTTCCCGGGCCTCTTCCTTCAACTCAGAGATGGGCACGCTATTTAGCACAGCTCTACCCTAAACTTTTCCCCATTGGAGACTAGCATGTGTCTGAGGGCTGGCTGTGTCTGTAGCCTGTTTCCAGGGGTCTGGAGGGCAGGGGAGCCCCCTCCTAGCTGTGTGGGGGAGGCGGGTGTCCAGGCACTTACTTCTCCCCTTCTTCCCCTGCTAATGGGCACCAGCCTGGCCGTGTCGGTGAAGATGAATGTGCTGCTTTTCGCACCAGGGCTGCTCTTCCTCCTCCTATCTCGGTTTGGCCTCCGAGGGGCCCTCCCCAAGCTGGGCATCTGCGCCTTCCTGCAGGTATGTGATCCCTTCCCACTAATCCTCTTCAGGGTGACAGTAGGTCTTCCCTGGCACTTATTCTCTGCCCTTCCTCCCCCTCTTCTAAAACACTCTCTGGCCTCCTGGCCCCTTGGAGTTCTCCAGAACATCCCTCGCAGGCCCTACAATGAACAACCAGTGAATTGTGGTGCCACCTTCAGGAGACTCCAGGTGGGCAGAGCCCATCCCGTGCTGTGTCTGTCCCCAGGTGGCTCTGGGCTTGCCCTTCCTACTGGAGAACCCGGCTGGCTATCTGTCCCGCTCCTTTGACCTTGGCCGGCAGTTCCTCTTTCGATGGACAGTGAACTGGAGGTTCCTGCCCGAGGCGCTCTTCCTGAATCGGGCCTTCCACCTGGCCCTGCTGGCAGCTCACCTCAGTCTGCTGACACTCTTTGCCTTCTGCAGGTGGCCCAGGTGGGGAGGGGGCCCGGGCCAGGGTCCCCAAGGCTTCCCGTGGGGGCTGTTTGGGAATGGGGTACACGTTGGGGCTAAAGAAGGAGTAAGGGGATGGGCAAGTCACAGGCCTCCCTCCCCAGGTCGGGAGAAAGCATCCTGTCTCTCTTGAAAGACCCCTCAAAGAGGAAGACCCCAGCCCAGCCCCTCACTGCTAACCATATCCTTTGCCCCATGGGAGAGCCAACCGCAGAGGCTCCTCCCCAGCTTCTGGCTGCTTGAGGTGGGGGAGGGCAGGTGTGTCTCGCTCCTCGTGCCGCCCTTGGCCTTGACCTGTGCGCACAGATTGTCTCGGTGCTCTTCACGTCTAACTTCATCGGGGTCTGCTTCAGCCGCTCCCTCCACTACCAGTTCTACGTCTGGTACTTCCACACGCTGCCCTACCTCCTCTGGGCAACACCCTCTCGCTGGCTCACCCACCTGCTCAGGTAGGGAAAGGGCCAAGTGGGAGGCCTGGAGCCTGGCGGGATGGCACCTGGGGGGCCTGCGGGAGCCGCGCTCGCCTCCCTCCACGGCTGCTCCTCCTCCCTAGGTTATTAGTGCTGGGCCTCATCGAGCTCTCCTGGAACACCTACCCCTCCACGTCCTGCAGCTCTGCCACCCTTCACCTCTGCCATGCCGTCATCCTGCTGCAGCTGTGGCTGGGCTCCAAGACCCTCCCCGAGACCTCCCAGCCCCTTCAGCACAGCAGGAAGGCCCTGTGAACTCTTCTGGCCCCCCCCTCGGACCCTGGGGTGTTGATGGACTCTGGTCCCTGCCAAATGGCCTCCCCAATAAACCTGGCCAAGCCCCAAGCCCGTGCTGCCTGCCTTCTCTGTTGGCCTCCCTCGGACACCTCTTTACCGCCCGAGCCCAGCCCTCCCAGAGGCAGCCAGCCACTGAGAAGCGCACACGCGTGTGGTCCTCAGGCACTTTATTGCAGCCGCCGTAGAGGCTGGAGGCCGGTGGTCTCCAGCCACCCTCTGCACAGGCCCAGCAAGGTGGCTGCTGCCTTAGAGGGAAAAGGAACCGGGTGAAGGGAGGAGAGGGAGCAGGCACTTTCTGTGGTGGAAGAATCCCTGGCATGGAGCAGTGAGGGAGGCCGGAGAGGCCGGGGTTGGAGGCTTGGGGGGCGCTGACCCTCGAAGAGCACCTGGGAGGACGTCCTTGGCACTTCTGGCAGGCTGGCTGCCCCCATGGCACCTCCCAGCATCCGCCCTCAGACGTTGGCAGGGCTGTAGCACAGTAGGCGGAGTTGGAGGTTCTGGTCCCAGTGGCGGAGCAGCAAGAACAGGCCTCGGGCCGAAGCCTTGAGGGTGGCCAAGTCCAGCCGGTCAGGCAGGCACTGGGCCTGCAGCCAGCCGTCGGCCTTGGCTGCCACCAGCTCCCACTCCCCAAAGGTGCTCGTGCAGCGGTGTTCCAGCCAGGCCAAGGCGACGGCCGTGGCCCAGCTCCGGCCTCGAAGGTCGGGGCCCCCTGAGCCCTCTGCCCCCTCCGAGGCTTCTGTGTCAGACCCGTGCCCGCTGTCCACCTGGCCTGGTCCCTCGGAGCCTGTGCTGGGGGACTGACTGCCCGAAGCCAGCACCGCGTCCCCAGAGCCCGACCCGAGGAGAGCCCAGGGTGAGGAGGCAGAGGCCGGGCTGAGGCTGGCCCGGTGCACGGGGAAGGGGGAGGCCCTGCACAGCCTCTCCTGCGGAATTTGTACCGCCGCACAGAAGGGGCCGTCCAGGCGGAAGGAGCCAGCAGCCTCCTGCAGCCGCACCTACAAGGGCGGGGGGCAGGCTCAGGGGAGGGGGAGGCTGACCCCGCCGGCCCTCGAGCCCCTGTGGGGCGGCCGTGAGATCTGGGTCAGCCTCCCCCTCCCCTGCCTGCGGCTTCTCGCCGTCCCCCGTGCCCTCACCAGAGGGAGGTAGTCGTGGTCGCTGCTGTCCTTGTCTCTGTCCCCAGCCAGGCCCCGTTCAGGCTCTGGGTTGTAGAGTCTCCGGCCAGAACCAAACCTCCGCCAGCTGAGCCTGGGGGCGGAAAGGCAGTGAGCCCCAGCCACCCGGGCCCTGGTCTGGCCCCGCTCCCCCTCGGCGCGTACCTCGATCCGCTGCTGTGCTCAGAATCCCTGGAGCTGGTCGAGGAGTCGTCCGCGGGCCCCGTAATGGACCCACATGACCCCCTGCCCCTGCCCTCGGGCCCCCTAGTCTGGCCGTCCCACCCGAGAGCGGGCGCATTCCCCGCGGGGTGCCGGGCAGCTTCCGGAGGCTCTGCAGAGCAAGCGGCCGCTGAGCCTAGGGAGAGACAAGAGGCCAGAAAGCCCTGCAGGGCGGGCCGGGGCGGGCCGGGCCCAGGGGCAGCGGCCTACCGGAGGGTCTACCTGAGCTGTGGATTTGCAGGGCCACAGGGAGGGCCTCTCGGGTGACGGCATCCACAGCCACCGGGTAGGTGAAGCGGGAGGCGGCGGCGCTGGCTTTGCTTGTCTGCAGGGCCCGCAGTCGGAAGCGGCGGATGGGGCCTGCGGGGCCCAGGACCAGGAGGTCAGAGGGGCCGGCCTTCCGGCCCCTCCCGGCCCCCTCCCGGCCCCCGCCTTGCCACACTCGCCTGGCTCGGCCCCTTGCAAGGCCAGCTGCTCGTTGTCCCGGACCACGGATGCAGCTGTCAGCCGGTGCAGGGTCTGGTCCCAGGCTTCCCCCCTCTCGGGAGAGGGCGGCCCAGAATCTTCTGCGGTCCCAAGGAATGGCTCCAAGCCAGCACCCACCTCCCAGCACATGGGCTGCCCATCCTGCAGCGCCCGGACTGCCACGTGGCAGCGCGGGGGCTGGGCTGGAGGTGGGGGTGTAGGGGAGGGGCCGGACTCCCCTGCGGACGGTGAGGGAGCGAACATGAAGGGCGGCTCCACCAGCATGTCCCAGTCTAAGGGTGTTGGGGAGAGCAGGTTTCCTGTGGGGGGGCGAAGGAGGAGAGGTTATCGGGCCAAAGCATTGAGAGCTGGGAGACGGGCCGACTTGGAGGAGGAGCCAGCCCGGCCTTGGAACGATGATGGAGGGACTTCCCGAGGGCCCGGCACGATGCTCCGTTGTCCCTTACCCGAGTCATCCAGGCTTCTGCGGAGCTGCTGCCCTTGCTCGGGGCTTTGTTCCTCCAGCTGTCCACCCAAGGACTTATTCCTTCGGGGGTGCAGAGCGGGGCCCTTCCCACCCTGGGGCGTCGAGAGGCTGCGCCCTGTGAAAGCTGCTTTGGGAGCCTGGCCTGGCTTCTCTAGGGCTAGAGGCGGAGCCTGTGAAAGAGGAGGGGCTGCTTGATGCCAGTCCAGGGGAACCCTCCCCCATCCTCCCTCCTGCCCACCCCGGCTCCCATCTCACCGTGAATGGGGCCGATAGGGGCAGCGGGCACGAGTGGCTGGTGGCGGCCGCAGGGCCAGGCTCTCCCCAAGCCAGGCTTCGGTGGCCCTGCTGAGAAGGGAGAACTGGGGGGGCGCTGTTCTCGGGGGAGCCAGGGCCCCAGGATCCTGGGGATTCACTGCTGCCTGGGGAGCCGGGGCCGGGCTCCGGGCTGGTGGAGCATCGCGTCAGGACATACTGCTCGCGGATATAGGAGGAATGGAAGATCCGCCTCCAAATGGCTGCATCCGATGGGGGGTCTGGCCCCGGGTCAGTGACCGGATCCGTAGGGGGGTCGGCACCTGCTGGGAGCATGGAGGAGTAGGCCCCGGGCTTCTCCTGCCCTCCCCCCCGGGGCCCTTCCCCTCCACACTCACTCGGCTCCGAGTCCCCAGGGCCGCCGTGGCTGGAGTGGCCAGCGGAAGCCGTGCCAGTCTCCGGTGCCTCTGTGGCCCCCGTTGGCTCTGTGCCGTGGCTCGTGGCTGATGGTTCCTCTGGAGACGGGAACACGGAACCCCCTAAGCTTCTCCATCCATGCTCTTGACCCTAAGGAAGAAGCAAGCATGATGGCCCCTTCATCTTCCCAAGCTGTGAGCCTTGGATTCTGTTAGGGAGTGCCCCCCCCGGCCCCCCCGTGTCTGCCTCTGCCCCTCTCCCCGCCCCGCCCCGCCCCAGCACAGTACCAATAATGCTTGCTGAATGATGGAAGAAGCTGTAAAAAGGGAAGGTTTCTGTTGAGGTTTGGCCCCAGAAAAGGCCAGTGAGGATCCCGGGACAGACAGCTACGGGCCTCTTGTTCCTTTGACAGAGGGGGCTTCACTGGGAGCCCCCCCAGGACCCCGGCCTCAGACCCCTGGCTCAGCAGGGTAAGTCTGGCCCTTCCGTCCTTCCCGGCCGGCCCCAGATCTGGTTACCATCTGGGGTTGGGGCCGGAAGCCTTCCACGCGGAAGAGAGAGCAGTAGCCGATCAGCCGGTCTCCCGGGTAGAGCGTGGGGATCTCCCGGGGAGTCAGCATGGCCTCCACAGTGTCGGGCATGAACCAGTCCACGGAAACATCACTCAGAGCTGGCTCCAGGGCAGTCCGGAGCGCTCGAACCAGCTGCAGGGATGCAGGGAGGAAGGCGCGTCATGGCCGAGCGGGGCCCGGCCCCCACCAAAGCCTTCGCCACATCCAGGGCCCCTGGGGGAGAGCTGGCCACGCGCCAGCCTCGCAGGGATGGCCGAGGCAGGGAAGGAAGGGCCCGGGCGAGGGCAGGCTTACCGTGGGCTGCAGCCTCTCTCCAGGGGCCAGAAAGTGGGCACGACCCCGGCTGAGGGCAGACAGACCCTGGAGCAGCTGGTGGCAGGCAGGATGCAGCCCAAAGGAGAAGCACCTGCAGGATGGACAGATGAAGGGCTCACCGAGGGGCTGCGGCCCCTGGGCTGCTCGGGAGCCCCCGGCCCCGGCCCTACCTGGCCGTGCCCCCGTGTTGCCTCATGAACTCGAGCGTCTGGTGGGTGCTGGTGGCAGCGGGAGCCGCGGAGGTGAGCAGGAACAGCTGGCGGGGATGGCCGCGTTGGCCAGGCTGCTCCAGGGCCCAGCGAAGCCCAGCCAGCACGTCGGGCCTTTCCCAGCCTGTCTGCAGGGCCTCGATGCCCTCGCAAGCCACCTGCACCGTGTCCTGGGACGGAGAAGGGAGCAGGGCTGGGGCCACCCCAACATAGGCGAGAGCCAGAAGGGACCTCGGGCCGTGTAGACACGCCGACTCCATTTTACAGACTGGGAAGCTGAGGGCCAGGGAGCTTGTTAGCTGCTCCGAGTTTCAGCATCGGAGCATGAATCTGCCCCGGGAGTTTCCCGTTTGGAAGGTTCAGGACCAGGGAGGAGGGCAGGACTCACATCGTTGCAGGCTCGGCTGCCAGGGAAGAGCGGGTGCACAGAGGAACCAAACGTCGCAATGTTGAGGAGCGTCTGAGCGGGGAGAGACTTCACTGCGAGGAGCAGGGCTTCCTGAGGAGCAATTGGGGAAAGTGAGGGCCCCGCCAGGACCGCGGAGGTGTCTGGGCCTCAGGGCATCATGCTGCCTCCAAGGCTCTGCCAGGACCCCCAGCCCCACTCACTGTTCACCCCACTGGCCTTGTAAGTGGCCCCATGGCTGTCCACTAGGAAGAGAAATTCCCTCGTGGCTGAGCCAGGATCCAAGGCCCCTGAGCTCAGATCTGGGCAGAAGCTCAGCACCAGCACTGGGTTCAAGAGGATGTCCTTGTGGAAGCGACGCTGCAAGAACCACACCTAGACAGCAGATGACCTCCCTGAGTCACCTCCGGACCTCCATGTGACCCCTGAAGAAGCCGGCAGCGGTCCCTGTGGGCCTCACCTGCCTGCACTGCCCAGGGACTGTTTTTTTAACTTGGCTTACAATCAATACTATTTATTGGTTCCAAGGCAGAAGAGCACTAAGACATGGGTAGTGGGGGTTAAATGGCTTCCCCAGAGTCACCCAGCGAGGGAGTATCTGAGCCGAGATTTGAACCCAGCACCTCTGAGCTCCAGGTCTAGTGTTCCACCTACTAAGCCACCTAGTGACTGAAATAACTCCCAGAAGGCTTTGCATATGCTTGACCTTGTCCTGGGACTATTTTTGGGTCCCCCAACCAGTCAAGAGGCACCCAAATGACTGCTTTCCCTCACCTTCTGAGAGCAAGAAAGAAGGAAAGAGCTAGTGATTGGCGGTGTGACCCTAGGCAAGTCCTTCGTTTCCTTGATTATAAATAAGAAAAGTTGACCTAGAGACTTCTAAGGTTCTTTCCGATGATCCTTGGAGTTAGGAGAAATCCATCTCTGATTCTGTGTCATTAGCACATATAAACGCTCTCTATTCCTCCACCCCCCAGCCCCAGGGGCTTAGCTCACAATGACGTGTTCCAGATTATCTTTCCTGCTTTTGCGATTTTCTAGGCTTTGAATTGGGGCTCTTAGTTTCATGTGCTGGGATTGGAGGCACAACCGGGAGCCAAGACAGCTGATCTGCAGCCCCCAGGAGCCTGAAGTACCCCCCCACCCTCATACCTGGCGGTCCCCATCACTGTCTTTTTGCAGGAGACGTTGGAAGTCCCTTCGACTCCTCACTCGAGCCTCATACTCTGCGGCGCTCAGGCCGCCTGCCTCCAGCATCAGATGGGGTTGGTGAGGCTCTAGGGGAAGGGAGTTGAGAGCTGCTGGACTCCCCCTGCCCACTTCCTTTGGCCCTGGTTCATACTGAAAGAGGATCCCAGGGACCCGCCCCCAGACCCATCTGCCCTAATCGGGACCCTCACCACTGGGGTGCAACAGGATCTCCAGGGCCCGGTCGCAGGGGTGCCCTTCGGCTAGGGTGATGCAGATAGTAGCGGCAGAACTGGCATAAGGTGGGGCATCAGCTCGGAGGGCATGGGAGGGACTCTCCAGGCCTGAGGGGCAGAAGAGGAAGAGTAAGAGGGAGGGGGGGAATCCTCAGCCCCCCTTCTGCTGCCTCAGTGCACACAGATAACCTCCCATAACCCAGTGAGAGATGCAAAGAACCCCAAAGCCCAGGATAAAGGATATTCCCATCATCCACTGGGGCTGCCAGACTGGAACCTCTTAAGAGGGCAAGTACCATGTGTTACTTCACTTTTGGTACTTGCAGAACCTCTGGTCTTATTGTTGTAGCCTTCTGTGGCCCCCTCCACTGATGGCAAACTCTTTGGTGCTGAGACTAAAAATATTTCCTCCCTCTGCAATTAACTAGAGCCATGAGCTATCCCAACTTTCCCTGGGACTGACCCTGGCCAGCAAGAGACACTTCCTTCCCCCTTGCTAGGACCTGCTCCACCCTGTAGCTACGATGAGGCAGTGGGCATTAGCACAAGCTTGTGCCCACTATAGAACCAACTGGCACCTTTTCCAAAGCCCTTTACACACATCATTTCATTGGATCCTTACAGCAATGCTGAGAAGCCAATACTAATATTTTATTATCAGCCCCATTTTACAGATGGGGAAACAGAGGCTCAGAGGCAGACCGGCTTGCCCAGGGGTTACACAGCTGGATTTGAGCCCATAGCCTCCTGACTTTAAGTTGTCCACACTCGTTAGGCTTTCGGCAAGTCACTGAACTCCCATTGCCTAGCCCTGATCACTCTTCTGCCTTGGAACCAATATACAGTACTGATTCTAAGATGGAAGGTGAAGGTTTAAAAGGCCAAACTGATGCTAGTCCCTACTCGCAGAGAGCTGGCATTCAACATGTTTGGATAACTGGCCTAGGATGACATTAGGAGCTCTCCTAGAAGGAACCTCAGAGGCCAAATGGCAGTCCAGAGACCTCATTTCTCTGGTGAAGTGACTTGCCCAAGGTCACAGAGCAGACAGGTAGGAGAAATAGTTGGCTGTGGCAACTCTTGTAAATCTCCGAGGCTGTTAGCGCAGCAAAAGGAAGAGCCGAGGGGAGGGAAGAGCGTGGCCCACTCAGCCTCTCATCTGTCCCATGCCCCCTCCCACGAATCTTCAGTTCTTACTTTCTTCATCCATCCATGGTCTGCCCATCCACCCACCTCTGCCCAGCCCACGCCCACCCTTGTACCTTCGGCATCCAAGCCCTTCAGAGCTTCCCTTTTTAGGTGACTCCCTATTCTGTCCCCTTCTGCTCTCAAGGTCCAGCCCCGCCTGCCCCATTGGATCCACTTCATCTCCCTTATCTGGGCCGTCTCCTATGCCCGCTCCCTGTTCCCTCCCTGCCTCCATCTGGCCAGATTTCTTGTCTTCAAGACTCGGTGCGAGCCCTTCGTGCTACACCTCTCTGGGTCCTTCCAAAGTTAGGCAGCGAGTGCTGAGGTGGCTACAGTACTAGGTCAGAGCCAGGAAGATGAGTTCAAACCACTTCCTTTACAGATATATTACTGGCTGTGAGACCCTGGGCAAGTCCCTTAACCTTTGTCTTTGCTCCGTTTCTCAACTCTAAAATGGGAGGGTGACAACCTCTAAAGAGGGAATATTGGTAAAGAGTATAGCACAACGCCTGGCACACTTTTGTTGTTTCTGTTATTCAGTCATCTCTAACTCTGGCATTACTGGAGGGGTCGGCCACTTCCTTCTCCAGCTCATCTGACAGATGAAGAAACTGAGGCAAGCACGGTGAAGTGACTTAATGAGGGTCACCCAGCTGGTAGGTGTGTCTGAGGTCAGATTTGAACCCAGCAAGATTCCAAGCCCTGCGCTGTGCGTTATGGCACTCCCCAACTGCCGAGCACATGATAGGTGCTTAATAGAAGAACCCAACACTTTACAAATGACACATATAATGTACGCATATACACACACATGACTACATCTATCCATAGTAAATACACTTCTATACCAACTGGGCGTCTCTCCAGACAGAATGTAAGTCTTCAAGGGCAGGGACCCTGGCACACAGTAGGTGCATAATAAATGCTTGTTGATCATTCAGTCAGCAAACAGCCCATGTATCTGCAGCATGCGCTTAGCTATACCCAAGCGTCCTCCTTGGTGCTTGGCTATTTTCCTGTGGTTTGGGGGAGGGCTGTTGGCCCCCCATGGAGGGGGGCTTCTCAAGGAAGGAGGGGTTTTCTTTGGTTTCTCTTCTTACCCCCTCCCAATCCAGAGCCCCTCCACAGTCCAGAGCTGCCTGCCTGCCCCCAGGGCTATCCGGGACCGAGCAGGTGCCTGGGGCTCTACCCAGGGAGAGGTACTCACCTGCCAGCAGGCACGGTCCTGTCACCAGCATCTCAAAGGAGAAGGTGTACGGCCCTGGGCACCGGGCAGGGCCACAGAACATGTCCCCAGGGGCTGGCGGGTCTCGCAGGGCAGCTCCTTCATCCTCGGGGCTGCCCACCCCAAAGCAGCTGGTGGGACTGCAAGGGACGGAGGGGCCATCTCACTACTAACCCTGCGTGGCTCCCTCCCCACCTCCGGCACTGACCCAGCCCACAGTCAAGCCCTCATTCACCTCCTCTCCAGCCTTGCTTGAAGTGCATCCCTCTCCTGGGCTTTGGCTGTGCCCGTGATTGCTGCAATGCCTGAGCTCACCCTGCCCCTGCCCCTGCCCCTGCCCCTGCCCCTGCCCCTGCCCCTGCCCCTGCTCCTGCCCCTGCCCCTGTCCCTGCCCCTGCTCCTGCCCCTGCCCCTGCCCCTGCCCGTGCTCCTGTCCCTGCCCCTGTCCTGCTCCTGTCCATGCCCCTACTCCTGCCCCTGTCTATGCCCCTGTCCCTGCCCCTGTCCCTGCCCGTGCTCCTGTCCCTGCCCCTGTCCCTGCCCCTGTCCTGCTCCTGTCCATGCCCCTACTCCTGCCCCTGTCTATGCCCCTGTCCCTGCTCCTGCTCCTGTCCATGCCCCTACTCCTGCCCCTGTCTATGCCCCTACTCCTGCCCCTGTCCCTGCCCCTGCCCCTGTCCCTGCTCCTGCCCCTGCCCCTGCCCCTGTCCCTGCCCCTGCCCCTGTCCCTGCCCCTGCCCCTGCTCCTGCCCCTGCCCCTGTCCCTGCCCCTGCTCCTGCCCCTGCCCCTGTCCCTGCCCCTGCTCCTGCTCCTGCCCCTGCCCCTGCCCCTGCTCCTGTCCCTGCCCCTGCCCGTGCTCCTGTCCCTGCCCCTGTCCTGCTCCTGTCCATGCCCCTGTCCTGCTCCTGTCCATGCCCCTACTCCTGCCCCTGTCTATGCCCCTGTCCCTGCCCCTGTCCCTGCCCGTGCTCCTGTCCCTGCCCCTGTCCTGCTCCTGTCCCTGCCCCTGTCCTGCTCCTGTCCATGCCCCTGTCTATGCCCCTGTCCCTGCTCCTGTCCCTGCTCCTGCTCCTGTCCATGCCCCTACTCCTGCCCCTGTCTATGCCCCTACTCCTGCCCCTGTCTATGCCCCTGTCCCTGCTCCTGCTCCTGTCCATGCCCCTACTCCTGCCCCTGTCTATGCCCCTGTCCCTGCTCCTGTCCCTGCTCCTGCTCCTGTCCATGCCCCTACTCCTGCCCCTGTCTATGCCCCTGTCCCTGCTCCTGCCCCTGTCCATGCCCCTGCCCGTGCTCCTGTCCCTGCCCCTGTCTATGCCCCTGCCCCTGTCCCTGCCCGTGCTCCTGTCCCTGCCCCTGTCCTGCTCCTGTCCATGCCCCTACTCCTGCCCCTGTCTATGCCCCTGTCCCTGCTCCTGCTCCTGTCCATGCCCCTACTCCTGCCCCTGTCTATGCCCCTGTCCCTGCTCCTGCCCCTGTCCCTGCCCCTGTCCATGCCCCTGTCCCTGCCCCTGTCCATGCCCCTGCCCCTACTCCTGCCCCTGCCCCTGTCCATGTCCCTGCCCCTGTCCCTGCCCCTGCCCCTACTCCTGCCCCTGCCCCTGCTCCTGTCCCTGTCCCTGCTCCTGTCCTGCTCCTGTCCCTGCCCCTATCCCCCCCAGACCCCCCCAGGCACCCCTCACCTTCCATCTTAGAATCAATACTGGGTATGATTTCCAAAGCAGAGCAGTAAGGGCTAGGCAAGGGGGGTGAAGTGACGTGTCCAGGGTCACCCAGCTGGGAAGTGTCTAAGGCCAAATTTGAACCCAGGACCTCCCATCTCTAGGCCGGGCTCTCTGTCCACTGAGCCACCCAGCTGCCCCCTGCCCTCTCTCAGCTGACTTCCCTCACCCTAACAGAGGCCCAGAGAAGCCCAGGCAAGGAAGGTGGGAGAATCACCATAGGCCCAACCTGTCGTCACAGAGGCCAGGGGGTCTGGCTGGGCTGGACGGGGCCAGGGGGGTGAGGATGGAGGGTAAGGCCACCCGTATTGCCCCGTCTGGCCTCGTGTGAAGCTCTCGGCTGCTCCTCAGCGACACGGTGACGGTCCCTTCGGGGGCAATGAGGCCGGTGGGGAGCACCAGGGTAGAGCGAGCCTGGGCTGGATGGAGAACCAAATGGCCTGGGGAGGGGGGTGAGAGGCGAAAGTGAATGGAGCAGCAGGCGGGGCCGGGGACAGTGAGGGGTGCTGGGAGGGCTGCTGAGCAGAGGCTGGGGAAGGGAGAGCTTCGGGAAGTCCTGGGGCCCGATTATAGAGGGTGGCCACGGGCGGACAATGCAGAGCCACTCCTTTCCCGTCCTCCTTACGGTCACGTGGCAGAGCGACTTGGACCCGAACCCTCCAAGGGCCCAGCCAGCTCCCTTCTCCCCAGGCCACCACCTTCTTCCTTGGCCCAGGATCTGACGTTGGGTCCCAGGGGAGGGGGATCAGCCGGGCGGCCCCTGGAGGCATCAGGGCATAGGACCAAGCCAACCCTACTGTCTTACAGAAGAAGGAAAGGGGGAAGGAAGTGTCCAACTCCACGGGGGGCTTTCTGGGGCCTGGGAGCGGGAGCTGAGTCTCCGTGGCGCTGCCCCTGTCTCTGCCCCTCACCCTGGGCACACCGGCGGGGCAGGCCAGCCTCAGGACGCAGCTCCCGGCAGCAGGGCTCCAAGGGGCTTCGGTGGCGACTCTGCAGCTGGAAGGAAACCCGCCTTCCTGCTGCTTCGGCCTCAAAACCGGACACCACTTCAGCCTCTGCCTCCGCCAGTGGATACACAAACACCCCTGTAGTGGTTGGAGACTGCCAATGGAGGCTTGACCCATACCCATGTGCCCTGCTCCCCCCTTAACTTCTTGTCCCCATCCAGCTCAGGTTTCTAGCCACCACCCTTTTATCTCACCTTCCACGGGCTCTGGTGCCGGGTTGTGGTAAGTGAGTCGGGCATTGAGGCCCAAGCAAGGGCCGTTGGCACAGGCCCGGACCCAAGAGTCCTTGAGGGGCAGAGGAGTCCAGGTGGCCGGACAGTAGAGGCCAGGCATGGTGCCCCCCACCTCCTGGCCTGGCGGGGCTCAGCGGTGGAGGTGGGAGTAGGTGAGGCAGTGCTGAGGGATGTGCTGGGGGCAGGAGGAAAGCCAAGCTTCAGTGGGTTTGTGGTGGGGAAGCTGCTCTGGAGTTTGGTGGCCTGCAAACCCGAGGGAAGTTGCTACCCAGTCTCAGGAGTTTCCGTGCTCCCTCCGTCGGAGGGACTCGGGCAGTCGCCTGCAGGTGAGAGACATCTGCTTCCTGGCTCGCCCAGCATTACCTTGGGAACTGTGAGGGGCCAGGAGGCATCTCCCGGTAACCAGGGACTGGAGGGTTAATGATTAGCTAGAGGGAGCCGGGAGGGAAGAGCAGATGGGCAAGGGGGGAGGAAGAAGGGGGAGAAGGGGGGCTCCCACCCCACCCAGTCCTGGACCTGCCCAGGCCCCTCCGGCGGCTGCCAGCTGTTGGAAGGGGCGGCAAACCCCTGGCCCGGAGCAGCCTGGGGCACAGGGCCGGGAAGGAAAAGCTGGCAGCCTAGAATAGATGCGCCGTCCCTCTGGGGCACAGGAGGGTGGCAGCGGCCCCAGCCTCTTAGCCCCGGAAGGGAAGGAGAAGCCGGGAAGAAAGGAGGGAGGGGCTGCTTCATTCATTGTTGCCTGCCTGGGGGTGGCCAGAGTCGGAACGGCGGGCGGGCGGGCGGGCTGAGGGTGCAGAGCAGGTCCGAGATTCCCGAAGAAGCCTCCCCGGGTCTAGGGCCGTCCCCCTGCCGCATAGCAGAGCCGGGCTGACAGCGGGGCACGAGGAGGGGAGGGGCGCAGTGTGGACGTCCTCCGCTCTCAGCAGCGAGAAGCCCCCGGGTGTGGGGGTGCCCCGGGGCTGGCTGCTCCCCGCTCCGCGCTGGCTCTGCCCTGCCTCCCCAGCTCCCCAGCACCTCCTATCCTCATCCCCAACCCCATCTCCATCCCCATCCCCGTCACCTGGGACTCGGCCCACCCGCCCGCTCACTCTCCAGGGCGCTGCAGCTGCTCTCCCGCAGGACCGGCTCGGGCTCCCTCGCCCCTCTCTCTCCCTCTGTCTCAAGTCTTTCTCTGTCCCTGCAGCGCTCGAGCTCGCCCTCCCTCCTCCCTCCTCCCTCCTCCCTCTCCCGGGATGCTGCCTGGCCACGCCCCCGCCCCCATCCTCCGGGGAGACCCCAGCCAAGAGGCAGGCGTGGCCGCTGCCCCTCCCGGACCCCCTCCCCCTCCTGGATCATCCTCCCACCCCACCCCACCCCCGCCCGGCTCCTCCTGCCGCAGCGCAGCTGGGAGCTTGGCCAGCCCTCCGGCTCCCTGGGCCCTGGTGGCCTCCTCCCTTCCCCATCTGGCCCATCGCCTAGAAGCCGGGCTCCTCACCCCCCCTCCGCCCCCACTCCCTTCCCATCCCTGCAGGGACCCTCCTCCTCACTGCCCGAGCCTTGCCTTGCCTTCCCCAATATGCAAACGCCGCAGCCCCCACCGCAGGGAGCTGGCCTGCCTCCTTCTCAGTCGGGATCCCATCCCGTGCCGCCTCCCCACCCCCCTCGGGCGCCGGAACCCCCCACCCTACGGTGGAGCTGGAAGGCTCGTGCCTCGTCTTACCCGGGAGGAAGCTGAGGCCCCAGACAGGACGGGGGCTCGCCCAAGGCTGCCCAGTGCTCCTGCCTCCTAGTCCCAGTGGCAGGGGCCAGCCTGGTGAGGGCTCCCCGCCCAGGCTGCAGGAGGCCTTCCAGGGCTCTGAGGACCCCCTCCCTCCATGGCCAGCCACCCCCCACCCAGGAGGAAGACCTCGTGTAAGTAGAAGCAGGAGGCAGTCCTTGGGGACAGAGTGGGGAGACGCATGACCTCACGGGGAGGTGATGTGGGAGCTGTTGAGCCCAACGTGCTCCCATTTTACAGAAAAGAAAACTGAAGCCGAGATAGATAAAGTGACTTGGGAGGCATCCTGGGAAAGTGGGACAGTTGCTGCACTTGGCATTAGAGGACCCAGTTTGTCCTGTCTCTGCCACCAAAAGTAATTGTAAGTGACCAGGAGCACCTCCCTGGGCCTCAGTTTCCTCCTCTGTCAAATGACAGGATGGACTCATGGCCCCTGAGATCCTGTTCTATTTGCCCTCATTTTCCCGAATTAGGAAACCGCAAAACAAAAAAGATCAACAGAGCTGAGCATCCTCCACCCTCCACCTTTCCTTCTCTCACAGAGCTAGAACTGGAAGGGCCCTCAGGGGCCCTGGGAGCCACCCCCCCCCCCTCCATTTTACAGAAGAGGAAACTGAGGCCCCTTGGAGGTGAAGTGAAATATGCTAGGAAGAGAGCCGATGAACTGGAAGGGACCTCAGGGGCCCCTCATTTTACAGATGGGGAAACGGAGACCCATGAGAGGGAAGCAGCTCCTCCAAGGTAAACACATGGGAAGCATCAGAGGAGTATCTATCCAATGAAACTGTATACATGAATAAAGAGCTTTGCAGATCTCCAGACACCATCTCAGTGTTACCACCAGCAGCAGCTGCCAGGTCCTCCATGTTGGCGTCCTCTTTCCATTGGGCCACACTTCCTGCTTTCCCCAATTCACTCAGTTCTCTCAGCATTCTCTCCCTTTTGCTTGCCCTGCGTCCAAAGAAGAAACTGAGTTGATAAACCCAGACCAACCCTTTCCTCCTGGACCCTCTCCTCTCTGGGTGTCCTGGGTGACACCACTTTCTCCTGGTTCTCTTTTAGCCCTGGGAAGTGCCCTATGGCTATTAATAAACCTATTCAACAGCAGGTAAACTGAGGCTCCTCAGATCTGGGGTCCCACAGCTATATGATCATCATCTGTTCTTATGGTCTTTAGCTACCTGTAAAGCCTGATGGAGGCTGACTATGAGACCCTTTGGTCCCCGTCCCCCTGTACATGGTAGGTACCCAGAATTTGTCTATTAGTGATGGTGACCACAGTTCTTGCTCAGTGGCCCTCCTGTAGAATATTCCCATTTTACCAAAGATCAGGACACTGAGGCAGAGAGAACTAGACATGACCAGCCTAGAGTAAGTGATCGATCCACCAGACAAGATGGGGGGGGGGGGCAGCTGGGCAGCTCAGTGGATGAGAACCAGGCCTAGAGACAGGAGGTCCTGGGTTCAAATTTGACCTCAGATGCTTCCTAGCTGGGTGACCCTGGGCAAGTCACTTGACCCCCTTCCTGCTCTTCTGTGAGAGAGAGAGAGAGAGGGAGGAGAGAGAGAGAGAGAGAGAGAGAGAGAGAGAGAGAGAGAGAGAGAGAGAGAGAGAGAGAGAGAGAGAGAGAGAGAGAAGAGAGAGAGAGAGAGAGAGGTACACAGGAGTACAAGGCCTGGAGTAAGAAAGACCCAAATTCAAATCCAGCCCAAGACACTGGTTGTATGACCCTGGGCAGATCACTCAACCTCTGTTTGCCTTAACCCCCCTCCCCCCCCAAGAAGGAAAGAAACCTTTCAAGTTGCCAAGGAAACCCATGGATAGACCAAGTTATGGTCCTGGGGAGGGGAAGAGTCAGGGTCAAGTGCTGTGAAGTAGCCATGAAAGAAAGCTGCTCTGGTCCTCCAGGATCTCCCATGTAAGCAGGGGGGCCTGCGGAGGTCCTGACCAATTCCATGAGTTCCCTTTGTGAAGGTGGCCCTTGTTTGGCAGCACCCAAACACTGAGCCGATGCTCACTGGCGTGTCTTCTTAGAGGACCAACCAAGAGAATTCCTGGCCGACAGCATTGAAGGGGACAAACCTCTAGGAAGAAGGATCTCTCCTTCCCTCTCCTGTTCTGTCTTCATTCCTTTGTTCTTTTTTTCAACCCTCACCTTCTTTCTTGGAAGCAATACTGTGTCCTGGTCCTGAGGCACAAGAGCGGTCGGGGCTAGGCCATGGGG